>NC_040034.1:7717370-7787552 GCF_000972845.2 Larimichthys crocea | reverse complement strand
ATTTAAGTTTAAAACGTATCACTCTTGCTCTTCTCTTTCACAAGATCATTCAGAAAGTAATATTATGTGTCATATCTACAGGTACATAACACCAGCAGTTAATGTCCTTAGAGGTTCAAATGCTAAAAAAAACCCCCAACTCTTACAGCCATACAGTATCTGACAATCCTAGCAGGCCATAAATATATTATAAAAACAAAGCTGACTGCGGGCCATGATTGGCCCCTGGGCCGTACTTTGCACATGCCTGCTCTATACAGTATCGACTAATCATTTGTACTAGGAAAACGACTAGAAATATACAGTGTCCGGTTTGATTTAAATTCAATTTCAATTCATATTCAATTTAAAAACAATCGTTCAGCTGCTGTCCTCCAGGAGGAAGATACCTACAGCACAAACTTTTCAAAGGCATTTTCAAAGCTTGAAGAAAATGAGTACTTGCCCACCTCCTTAAAACAGAATCTTTTGGGGTATTCCTTTTAAGCACCCCCAAATTCTGCTACCTTCTTCCCTTGAAACAAATTTTCAAAAAAATGCAGCAGGGATATGCACAGACCAGCCACTGTAGAGGCTGTTGCTCTACAGTGGCAAAAGCACAACCCTTTCACCAAAATATGAAGTAGAGGGTCGTAGTAGTGTAAAAACTCTTTAGGGATGTGTCTCAATCAGCAAACATTTTAAAACAGACGTGGTTTCAGGTTTCATTTTTTGATTCTTATGAGATTATATGTGACTTTCACACCGAGCTAGGGGGCAGAGCTCGACACATATATGATCATGCCTAATTGCTGGATTCATGTGTGTGTCTACATTTTGTATGAGACTAACTAATGGACACTCATATCAGTCATTAAGGACCACCTCAGAACTCAGTGCAATTTCATTCAGTCGACATCAGACAGGCTTGATAAGCCGTGTGGAAGTTGACAGTTTTTGCTGCGGTTTTGGAAAGCCACAACGACGATGCCTTATGGATTAGATTTTGATGATGATAATAATTGGGATCCATTTGAAGATAGTGTGTTTTTTTTTTACAAAAACTTTGTTTTGCAATATTTGTGCATAAATATGATGGTTAAATCTTGCACAATATGTAAAATGTATGTGTGCATCAATGGTCATGAACTTGAACAAACGAACAAAAATGACTGTCCAGTAATAAAAGTTTATTCTGTAGCAGTTATTTCTTTATGTAAAAAATACCTTCACTTACAAATGGTATAGATTGATGGACATTACCCATTGACTATTTTATCATATTGTTATGTGTAGATGAGATTTTATCCTTCATAGAATCTGTATATCAAGCTTACTGGAAATCACTGTTCAAGTGTATTATAAGAATTTTGTTTTTTACAGAGAGGATTCACAGCTGTCACCACCTTCTTTTCCTACCAGCCGCTAGATTAAGATCAATCTTGTTACCCACCACAGCCTATCACCATCAACCCCGTCACCAAAAAGATCCTGTACCCCTAATTCTAATGCTTTAGGTGCCAAATTATCTCTTTACACAGGGCTCTAGGACAGTTGCGTGCCTCGTTGTACAGAAAGATGTTTCTTAACATTTTATTCTAAAAGACATTAAATAGAGCCTGACTGATGTATTGGTTGGTCTATTTTATCGGCTTACATGTGCTTATCACTAATATATCAGTCAGCAAATATATCTGTGCATGTTTTCCGATATACACAGATATGAAACCTTTTTTTTACAGAACATATGAGGCAGCAAAGGATACTTGGTGTGATTTAGACTTGGTGTCATCATGTAGTTTGCCCAGCAGAGTGTGCTCCTACTCCATTGTGCAGAGTGCTCACAGTCAGGTCTGTCTGCAACACATGTAGCAGAGTTCATCACAGCTGAGCAGGCAGTAGAGCGGACGAAGTCACAAAAAGTTAACTAGGTTGTAAAATGCATATTGGTTTGCTAATAAACAATGACCTGATCATTGTGTATTTCCAGTATAACAGTAACAATAAGAACAAATACTTTGGAGTTTTATCTGTTGAAATAATAGTCCTTAATCTCAACAAAGCTGTGGCTTGAGTCTCATGACAGATTGGAGAATATGTTGTTCAGTAGAGGGCAGTAGTGGAATGTAACTAAGTACATTTATTGAAGTATTGTACTTTTTAGTACAATTTTTAGAGGTAGTTTCATTGTCTGCTTTTTTATACATATACACAGTCCACTGCATTTATGATTTCATACCTATTGTTACTAGTCATTTTTAGATTCATATTTTATACTTACAATATATGATCAGTTAAAATTAACCCTAGATTAAAAAAATAGAAAAAAATGCCCATCTTAAAAGTTCCCAGTTTAAATAAAATGCTATTTTCTCTATCATCTACGGATGGCTGAAAAGCGACAGTGAAATTTACCAACATAGTAAAAGCGATGACGATTGTGGACATGCCAGGTCTTAGCTGTAGCGTCTACACACTTTAACTGGTAGTACAGGATGGCCTTGCATCACAGAGGGCTGTAGATATCACTGCTCACTGGCAAACTTAAAAGATGTGCCACTCTCTGGGCACTATCTTCAGCCAAGCAGAGGCTTGAAACGATCCAGGAAGACAGTGGCCTTCCTGATTATGCAACCCCTCAAGCCATCCCAACAAATTGGACTTCAACGTTACACATGATCAAAAGACTGCAGGAGCAGAAACGAGCGCTTGCCCAGCACTCAAGAGAGGACAGGCATTTCACATGCCCAACTCTTGATGAGTGGGTCATAGTGGGCAAAGTCATGGACACTGACTCCACTGCTTCCATCCCATGCATCACAACCAGAACTGAAGTGCTACAGCGCTATTTGGAGTCACAGGGTCTGAACACAAGTGGAATCCAAACCCTCAGTAAGACTATTCTAGAAAGCCTGAGGAGGAGATTTGCAGCCATTGAAGAAAAGAGGAAAAAGTGGCTTTGGCCAGCATATTCGATCGTTGCCACAAGCAGCACCCTCTGTCAGACACAACAATAAGCAAGGCAAAAACCTAGCCCCATGTAGAGGCAGAGAAAGTGAGGAGCAGCAACTATAACACTGAAGCAAGCAGCAGGCAGGAGAATCCTACAGAGGAGTGGTAGTCTCAGAGTCTGTTAGACTGCCTCTATGATGACATGCTGCTGAGCCAACAACGGGCACCGCCTGAGCCATCTTAAGGTCTTGCTTGAAGAGCCGGAGTGGCAATTTGAAAGAGCTTCCAAGCTTTTGATTTGATTGGAAAAGAGAGTCTTTAAAACAGTTTTATTAGAATTAACATCACTGTTTTATATCCAGATATCATCAGGTAACCCCCTGCAATGGTGGAAGCAGAACACAGGCCATTGCCCAGGCAGTTCCTGCCTCCTCCACCCTGCTCTGTCCCCATTGGGTTTTTACCACAATGGGAACATTTATGAGGACAAGTGCAGCTCCTCAGCAGGTGTAAATGCCGAGAAGCTATGCGTATTGTTTTACAACCTGCCCCTAATTAACTGCCAGTATTAAAATAGTCAGCAGTTGTCCAATACTGAACAGCCCTAGTGTTTATATAGCTATTTTATTTTTATTTATTCCTTTTTCAGAATGTGTTGACGATGTGTAAAATTATGTAACTCGTTAAAAGAGTATTGAACTTCAGTATTCTTTATTAAAGTCATCTGTTTTTTCATTCTATTTTCTCCTGTTCTAGTGCAAAGATTCACTGCATCTGTCGCCATTATTGGTGAGTTTATTTTCCCTATAAATTAGTTTGGATCTCAAAAATCTCATATTGAAGAGCAGAAGTACCCTTTGATCAAATCATTTCACACTTTCTCTTTGCTTTTTCTGTTCTCTTTTGTCTGTACCTTTCTTTTGATAATATCGACTGGGTCCATCCTCCATCGGGTTGGACAACAGCATAACTGTTTTTATTACTTCAGGATTTTTTAGTAGTCACCTGAAAACACTTGTATAGCTTTCCTTTTTTCTGTTTATTGTTATTCGTAGCAGTATATCGTGAGGATATTTTAACATTTTTAGAAACATTTTACAACATTTTTACGAGGTTATATTTGTTATGGCTGGATGAGATTTCAGATATCTTTATGTTTTATACAAATTAATTACTTTAGGGGAAAACATACAGTAACAAACATAGATAGTAAGAGTGAGGGGAAAGAGAGACAGAGCGAGAGATGACCTTATCAGAGACAAACACATGTTTATTGATGGCAAAAAAACTTGTCTAGTGATACCAAACTCCCACCCTAACATGTAAAGCACATGTCTGTCTCCTCAAGGCGTGTCACCAGCGCTTTGATCGTTGTGATGTGTTCATCCTGTCGCCACGAAGGGATGAGTGTCATTGTCATTTAACACACCCCCTTGGAAAGAAACTGTGTGTATCCCAGATATTCATATGTGCAACCACACATACATATGCACACACAGAAAGTATACTTCTTCCATCAGCTCTTGTCAGTTTGTGATATCTTGGCAAAACAGTTGTTTATCGCATCAAAATGATGCCAAAAAAGTACTTAGTAAGAGCATCCCACCTTCCCCCGTGGTGTCGTATGTTTATGCTGAAGTATACTTTGTCAGCTTCATGAGTTTGTTTTGAATTTCATAGTGTGATGCCAGGTGGCGAGTAACCACTCATTGCTATTTAGTAAAGATCTAGAAAATGTAACCAGGTGAACTTATTTATAGGCGAGGTGCAGAAAGGACTTTTAAATGCTGAGTCTCAACACCATTGTGTTTTACTGTCAGATTTCCTTTAGGTCTTTGCTGGAGTTAACTTAGCTAGAATTTAATGAGGCTATAACTCTATAAATATTGTTTGTTCATGATGGAGGAGTAAAGAAAATAGGCTAATTAGTTTTTTTTGTTTTGTTTCCTGCTTTGTTCTTTTAAAAAAAGAGAAAATATCAGCATTCCTTTACCAATAGTAAAATGTGAAGGTTCAAATTTTGCATAAAAACGCTGAATAAACTATAGACTCTAAACGTTTTATTAGTGTGACTGTAGCAGTGGGAGAATTTTTAGTAGACAGAACTATAGAAGGGAACCATCTATAGTGTTAGGAAAACTAATACTTGATGATATATCAGTTACTTGCCATTTGTGATGCCAAGCGCCATTCTATGATTGGCACAAAGCAAAACTTAATTTAAATAATAATTTTATAACAACAAAGAGGGATTACATTTTAACGTCTTCCAACTTGTGGTTGTGATTGCAGTTAAATTATGGTGAAGACTTTGGTTGCCAAAAAAATATGCAAATGTGCAACTTGGGTGGCAGCAGTTTGGCTTCATTGTTAAGATTCCTTCTTTATATGGGCAAATATTTGTTTACTAAAAGATTCGAATTCTTACGAGCCTACATTTTGTTTTGTTTACCCCCGGGGTGCCAAGACTCAAAGTCTGACATACGTTTTTAATTTTTAAGCTTCTAAAATGAGGCTGGCAAAGTTTTCGCAATATTTCCTTGTTTAAAGCTAGCATGTGAAATCGTGTGCTTGAGTGTTTGAATATGCAAATCTTTCTTGCTCATTTATGCTGAATCTTTGTTAAGTTAATGTTGATGTTAAACATATTTTAGTGATCACTTTGGAGGAATTTGTCCTCTGTGTTAGACATAGCCTAACTCTTGGGTAGACACAGTGTAGCACCCAGTGATTAACTCTGAAACCAGTACTGAAGTTTTAAGCATTTGTTAGTGTTGAAGGAGAACTTGGAGTGTCATAATTTTCTAAGTGAGAAACACATTCAGTAGTTTTTTATAATAGGATATATTTAGATATAAATATACACTCTGATGTGTTTGTTCCTGAAATATTTCTAGCGTCTCTCACCCAGCAGCAACCGTAACCTGGTGCTCCATGTTTGCTTTTGTTTTAATTTACGCTTAACGGGCTTGATGACTGGAAGATTTATGCTGGCTGACCTTTACTGCTCACAGGGATGCAGTAGTTCATGTGACTTTCCATATGTAAACACCAAAGATAGCGTAGGGGCAAATGGGCAGGTGCCCTTGTGCAGTGGAGAGGCAGAGGTTTTCACACTGCTCTCCCAGCTCTTTGCATTTCCAGCTTTCGCTTTCCTGGCACACTAAATAGACAATATTGTATAGATTGATTTGTAGTGATGATAACTATTCTGTTATTTCAGTTTGTCAGATACATATTTAATCAACATTGAACTCAAGTAAATATAAGTGTTGGATCAGACTCGGCCTTCAAGACATTTTGCCAATCATCTAGCTTCATTAGTACATACAGATTTCAATAACCACTGCCGGTTCAACATTCTCACGGCATCTGTGTAGTTTCTAAAGTTTGTAGTACCAGAACTTTTTGGTTCTTCTAACTTTTGGATGCATTAGTAAATATAGTACCGCTGGTGCAGTGATGTGAAATGACCACTAGATAGCGCCATTGATACTGGATTAAATCGCACTTTTGTTGAATTTTATCCCCTGATGATGACAGCCGTAGTCACTCTTGTTGTAGACACTGTTTTTACAGTATATTTATATCTTATGTTGTTAGTTGTTGATATAGATATATATATAGAAGGTTTCACTTATTGGGTGATGAAATAAGAAGAGTAGAGAAGCAATATTATAGATTGCATTATAACTGTGTATGAGCTATGAATTTTAAAAGGTCTCATAGAAATGTACGTATGTTTTTATTGCTTCACTTAAATGGAAGGAAATGCTAATCCAAATGGGTGACTCCCATTTTAACAACACCAATACCAACAATTATGTTTAGGAAAATATAAAAGATGTGACATTGTCATATGGAGTTGAAAAAGGTCTGAAAAGAGACTTAAGGAACAATTTTAGAGAAATATGGCGCAGGAATAATTTAAGAGTTCATTGGAACTAACTTAAGGCGGTATTGTTGTATAGTTGCTTATACTGTGTGTACTATTGGCCCTTCTCAAATTAGTTTGTCAAGGTTTCCCTGATGAAAATAACCAAGGTGATTTCCAGGTTACTAATGTGATATTCTGCAGTCAAGTTCGCAAATACAGATACTATGTAGATCATATAATCCATATATTCACGCATCATACAATCTCGCTACTGTAAGTGTGCCATAGCGTCTACACAGGGACAAAACCCTGAGCTCCCAAAGAGCAGAGCTCTGTGCGACTCAGGCGACAGCTGCTCCTCTTGCTTTCTGAACTCGGCGCTTCACCTTCAACTATAGTCTAAGAGGAGACGGTGGAAGGAAGGGAGGGAGGGAGGGAGGGGAAAACGGGTGGGAAAACGTGCCACATTATTAGAAGAAGTTCATCCTCTGATAAACACATAGCTACACATCCCACTGGACCCACTGTCTGAGATGGCAGCCAGTGCTAAATGTGAGCTTGTCTGAGCTGCACCACTACAAGGGGAGAAACCGCATGGAATTCATGTTTTGTCCCTAGGTTGTTCGTTTGAGAGCTTTAGAGGATTTTAATGTGCCTCTCTGTACCTCACAGTTTCCATTCAAGGGGCTCTCCAGACGCAGTGCAGCTCTTCACAGAAGACATGCATAATCATGGTGGAGGGGAGGGGATGGAACAAAGAAGAGATGTGTAAAGCATCATATACATATGGCACTTCATATTGTACCCCTTTCAGGTATTCTTATGGGTGTTTTGGTTTTAGGTTTGATTTTTTTACGTAGTTACACACAAAGGAAACAGCCGCAGCTCTGTTCTTCAAAGGGGCCCCGGCAATCCCACATAGACAGACCGCATTTCAGTGGTGCATGCTGTGCTGTGCTGCACTGTGCTACAGACAGACAGGAGCTGTTATGAAGAAGTGGAGACCATGGCTTCTCATTAAAAAACACTACTGTTTCCTCCACAGATTACACTGCTACGGGAAAACTACACAGGGAAGACACCCTTGCCACATCTACAGCTCAGAAATGCAGTGTTACATGATTGGAACTGTCAAATAAAGCATACAGTTGGAGAAGTCTCAAAACAAGTGTTCACAAAAAAAAAAGACAAAACATTTTTAATGGAAATGATTGACAGGTTGTTTACAGAGAAATCTCAGTTTTCTTGATGTTTAGAAATGTCTAGCCTTTTTGTGAGGGCTGCTAACTTTCAGCTTGTTGTTGAACCTTACACCTGGTCAAGACCCTGCAAAAGATCCTAATGGTTTTGAGGCCAGAAGAGTCCACAGTTTTTTGTATGTTATTTAACACATACACATACCTGGCAACCCAAGGCTGAAAGCTCAAAAGATGTAGTGATGGGAGTTGCGCGTTGTGATTCCGGGTCCTCTCTCAAAGGCTGCTGATGCACACTTAAATTTGACAAAGACATTTCCTGCACTTGCATTTGGCCACTACTGTATTTACGGAAGGTCATAGCCAGTATAGATGACCACTGAGCTTAAAATCAGCAGGATCTGTGCTCCACTGGCTCATAACTCTACTGCAGTCTAGTCTTGAAGCTACAGGTTTGTGACATACATTTAACCCAGGGAATAATTGATTGAGATATTCCAGCAGCAAAAAAAAAAAAGCAGTGAGAATGTGAAGGATCTTGCATATACATAGGCTCTTTCTATCTTACTTTAGACAAAATTGTTTTTGGTCTATCACTTGAAGGGAAACATCAGACCTAGGATGGCCAGGGTGTATATTATACATCCAGCAAGGGGTTCCTTGGAAAGTGCAGAGACATTTATTAGTGAAGCCAGGGGTGGTGTACTTTCATTTCCTGGTTTTAATGGAGCGAGTCTCTCAGTCCTCACATGGGTCAGAACGGGACTTTATTTAATGTTTTTCTGCAGCTGTTGAGGACAGTGCAAACAGAAAAGGGGGCTTTAATCCCCATTTTTTTTCTCATATTCCTTCTCATCTGGGGTTTGTTGCTGTGGTTATATTATTATGTGGTTTTAAAGGCGTAATTGGTAGTTTCAGAGGTTTTTTTTTTTTGTTTTGTCATTTTTCACTGTCAGAGAGGATCAGCCATTGTCATTTGATGGGGCTTAAAACATGTGGAAAATATGACTGTGTCTTACATTAATTCTTTGTTGAAAGGGACAGATATCAGACTGTGCCCTAATCCCTTTGGTCATAGTGCGGGTTGTCTGTATGTGAGCAGGATACTAATCGCAGTTTTCCCTTTTACACGCATAAATGAGCGAGTAAGGGTTGTCTGCTGCGACTCAGGGATGAGTTGTGTGCATAAATAAAATACTGTACCATACTGTGACATTATCTAGGGCAGCTCTCCTCTACAGCCAGTGCCCTCTTATAGTTATTGTGGTGCCTGTGACTCACTGTCACAGTGACCTGAATTGGAGGACTTCACGTGACAGTGAACACACTGGCTCACTGTTGCAATTAAGGCAGATCTCACTTGTAAACACATACACACCTGAGAGCCCACAGGCACAATACCATAACTGGCGTGTCACTGGCCTTTTTGTATAGAAGACAGCAGAAGTGAATGCATATTTGTTTTAAGCTTGGTTTAAGTGCAATTTCTCTGATAATGTGTAAGCAGTGCAATTTAGTACACCGTCAAAGAATCACAGAAGTGGAACAAGTGTAAACATGGTAATTGACCGCCATACCAAAGCGGCATTACCAAAAGTAGCCTCTGGATGGCAGTGTCAGGCTGTGCTACCCGCCGGCAGCCACAGCTCTCTCATTAGTGAGGTCTAGCAGGCCCTCTCAGACATGTCTCATAAATGTCAACACCAATACAGCAGGGGACAGTGGGCCTGGATGTAACAAACACAGACGCCATGAAAGTCCACTCTGTCTGTCAAATCAATCACCGAGGCAAGCCACAAGCTGCATGTTCACACCTCACATGGAAACTACCTGCAAGTTGGCATTGGTTGGTTTAAAGATGCAAAGAAGAAATCCCTGTGGGGTTGTTAGGAATTATTTTGATCATGCATGTAAGATGGAATTTGTAGCATGCAGTGCACAGACTTTGTCACTGCTTTATGTAAATTCCTTTATGTGTATGTATGCCTGTAGTGTGTCTCTGGAAGTTATTGTCACTTTGCTGTGGTCAGTAAGTCCCCTTTGCTATACCCTCCATCCCCTCTTCTCCTCCTCCACCTCTATTCTTTCTCCTTTCCATTCTCTTCCCCCTTCTCTTTCCCATTATCAAGCCATGTGCTGCTTGCACTCTTTTCCATTCTCTTCCAATCGGGCCACAGGAGCAGGTGGATTGGAGATAACTTGCGCTGTGCTTTGTTTTCGCCCTGACACTGTCATTAATCATTGCCCAAGCCACACTTCAACATATAATAATAAGGACTGGCTGCTGTGTGGGGGCTGCCGCCCAATTGCCTTTCATTGCGCGGATGCCAAATTGGAGGTGAACGGCCATAGCCAGACACTACTCCCCTGTCCCCAGACTGTCTCATCATTTAGGTATTTATCCATCTCAGCCTTGTCTGTGGTGCTTCTCCCTGCCCTCCCAAGAGGCCTAAGATTGTTAGGGGGAGGATCAGATTTGTTGCTCGGGCTTTTTGGCTTTGATTCTGTGCCTATAAGTTAGGGATTAGAAGCAAATTTCCCACAGGGCAGTGCTGGATTTGCTGGTGTTTAACTGTTTAACCTGTCTTAGTCTTGTGTGGCAAAGGGGTGTGGGCGGTGGTGGTGGGAGGGAGAGGAAGCAGGGTTTTGGAGAGAGACTGGTCAACAGGCCCAGAGAGACCCAGGTGGGCTAAGCCAGAGCCAGCATTGATAAGAGAGTGTTCCTTATCCATCACATCTCCAGTGGAGTTGTTAGTGTACTAAAGTGTGTGTGTGTGTGTGTGTGTGTGTGTGTGTGTGAGAGAGCTGAGAATGCATAATAGGTTGTGTGTGTTTGTGAGTGGTTTCCCCTGGGTACCTCGGACTAATAAATCAGAATCATATTGGTTCTCCTTCGGTTACAACCTTCATGTCTTGCCTGTAATACACAATATGTGAGAATAACTAGCTACAGTGTATTTTGAAAATGGGCCAGTGACCAATTATACAAGGGCCACACACATATTTAGAGAAACTTGATCTTTGGATTAGGTTTGACCTTAATATTTACATAAACTAAAGGTAACATAGTCTAAATGTGAAAATCTTGCACCCACAAATATCAGTTATTTTGTGTTTGGCAATTGAGTTGTTGTCCTTGTTAATTGTACACAGTGTGTACACATGCATTCACATATAATGTAAAATGTTAAGGGTGTAGGTCTAAATAAAACAAGATAGCAAGTGGTTGAAGATACTCAAAATTCATAATGTTGTTTTTGTAAGTGGAATTTGGAAAAGCCAAGAATGTCTGGGCTCCTAACCAGGTAAAAGGTCCATGTTCTCAAGCGTCTTATAGACGGAGGTTTCTAGAAGTTTGGTGCTTAGTTTGCGTCTGGGGTTAGAGTTTTGGCCGTAGCCACCTTTTGTGGGCAGACAGAGGTACAGACCAGCAGGAGGATCCCTGTACTGTCGAACATAATCCAGGCGGATTACAGTGATCTGAGGGGAACTTTTGGAGCCTTGAGCGTGAAGGTGTGCTCCTTGGGCCCTGCCATCTTAACTTCTACAAACAAGGACTAAATCCAAGTGTACACACCTGGATGGGAGCAGAGAGAATTGTCTTGGCTTTGATCACAACCATCACCATAGCTGCTTTGGCTCTTTTTTTTGCATGGTGCACAGTCGTGTTAGTAAGTGATGTTAGACAGACGAATGTCAACAAAGACTAGAAGATTGGCTGGACATTGTTGCTGCACCCATTAGCTCTGATCTTCAGACCTGCAAAAAGGTGAACTCCCATTATCACTACAAATGAAACTCAATCCATAAAGAAGGTATTAATGTCTTTCACGCCATCACTTCAGCAGTTTGACATATATCAGCTCGCTGTTCTATACTTGCAAATGTTCTCATTTTGCACTTTGAATCTCTGTCTATACATATCTTGTGAACTTCTATATCATTCTGACATGTAGACAGTAAAGAGCTCCATGTCTCCTTTGGTGCTGTAGAAATATACTGCAAAACCGTATTGATCTTTAATTAAAGAAGCTCTTAACCTTGGATGGGCAGAGGACCCCCAGGCCAGTGAGTTAATTAATGTACTAATAGTCATAATATTTGTGCTGTGCACGGGAGGTACATAAAAGATTATCTATTGTGTGAGCAGTTTATCAGCCCAATGATGCTAGAGCCCCGTGCTGTGCGTATATCAATATTATGGGCAAAAATCTGCAATACAGACAGAAGAAGAGGGAGAGTCGGTTCTTTAATATCTCCCCCGGTTCATCAGCAGTTTAGCAAGGCCCCGTTTTACCTCCTGGGATTCTCCTCTGATCGTAACCAGGCGGCATCGATGGGCCTTTACAGGCACTAATGCTTCGCTACCTTGACAATACACAGCAGCTATAAGCCCTCTAAAAAATCCACTTCTTCTCCAGATGAGTCAGGGGTCCCACTCCACCGTTTACCCCCCGCTCCCAGAGAGGGCGTCTCATCCTTGGATCAAAACCTCATACTACTGACCTTTCAGTTGCTCCTACCAACCACCAGACCCCCTCATAAACAGGTCCCAGTGAGGGAGGAAAGGGAGGGAGTTAGTAGGGAGGGGGGGTATGTGTACGTGGGGGCCCAGACACACTGTGATATCACCCTTTATAGCTTTATTGATTTCCTCTCAGGATGCACCTATTAACATTGAGCTGCTGTGGTGGTTGCTGCTGTGTTGTTCTCTGCAGGTAAGAACACTGGCTCACACCCCCGGCCTTGTGGATTGTGTATAGAGGGTGGGTGTGGGGGGGTGGAGCACAGGGGAGGCACATGCTTTTATAATTAAGGTCAGCTGGGATGCATTACAGCATTTGGAGGTGTTAAAACGGGCCCTCCTCAGAGAGTATGTTGGCATTGCCCACGCTCGTAAATTAGCCACGCTCCCTGCTGATGTTAGGAACAGGAGATGAGGGGTGGAAGGAGGGAAAAGAAGGGGAATTAGGTAGATAACTGGATGTAGACACGAGGCTGGGTTTGATTGTATTGTATTTTTATTAAATCTTTTTCTACCCAAATCATTGATTTTTATGTGTACATAAAAAGGAACCATTAGGAACACGTTGCAATTATAACAAGTCAAATGAGGTCTTGTTTGCTTTTTGCAGCCTATAGATTTCAATTAAATAGATATTTATGTATATATGAAAGAGATTAGGCAGCAGAGGTGCTGTCAATTAGACATATGCAACCAGACAAACAAGATAAAAACATAAGCATATTCAGTTTTTCCTTAATGAGTGGTACAATTATATTTTATTGATCACAAACATGGTTATTTCACTCCCAAAATACTTTTTACTGCTTTATTCAGGTGTTAATGGCAGCAATTAGACAAATTAATAGGCACTGCACATTAAACCGAACCCACAGAAGCTACCTGAAAAGTTAATTAATAGCTATAAAAAGTTAAATAATGGGCAGGTAAGTCAACAGATGCCCCCACAGAAAGAACAGAGGTGTATGTGAGCTGTCTTTGGACCAACCCTGGCTCCAATGAGGCGGGCAAAACAAAGCAGGGCCCTTCAGATTCACAATAGGGACACTGTCAGCAAGGACAGGGGAGGGAAGGGGGAACAAACAGAGCACAAGAGTTTCACAAACAACCTGTCATAAGGCATTCAGCAGGACAGGTCTGACTAGGACACCCAGCTCACACCCTGTGCCAGAGGTGAGGCAGGGGTCACCTCTCTGATGCGTAGTGGGAGAAGTATGGCAAGCAGTAGGAGTCAGAGAGAGATGAGGAAATAACAGGGCTTAGTTACATGGCATTTTAATACTGTTGACGTCTATTGTCTAACGTCAGATTTATGTGAGGTGTTGTTCGTTCCTACAACCACAGAACACGCTTGTTTGCCTAGCAGTCCCACGGTGTAGAGTACTAACTAAGTAGTGCTTTATAAATTAGTAATTAGACATTATTAAGGACAACTTTACTTGCATGCATCATTTCTCTTTATTTAGCTCTTTATCAGGAAGAACTAATGCTTATTTTCATTATCAATTATCTGCCAATTATATTCCCAATAAATAAATTCATCATTAATATGTCAAAGTATGAAAACTTATTGAATGTATTTTCACTAAAGCTGACTTAAACATTTAATCACCAAATCCTAGATCCCTCCATTAATCAGTCCTCTTCTGGAAAAGTGACGCAGTACCTACATCAGGATGTAAATTTATTACATCTATTAACAAATTATTACTGATCTATAAAGCATTAATACACGATGATATTTTTTATTTTTATGACGTATAAAACACTTTATATGTTAAGCTTGTGCAACCTCTAACCCGTAGCTATGCTTATAAATAGTTTGCATAAGTAGGGGGAAAAATCTAATGTGCTCATGTTAAATATCTATTTTAATGACAAGGCCGTTATTGTTATTTTGATTTTGTGGTATTGATTACGGCTTTTAGTTGATAATTCTGGCCCGCTTTGACAGCTCGTACATACCAGTCATCAGTCTGACCCTCCTGAGACTAAGCTGAGTGCCAAAAACCTGACAGAAACAGAGTAATCAGAGACTGTGCCACTGACCATTGTTTATGTTATGTGTGCTAACCAGAACTCCTCTAGTGTATGAGTGTTGCTTTTTCAACTGACATTTCTTTGAGGATCACACATTTAAAATGGTGTTAAAAAAAATCTATTTATTTACCTTTTTAAAGTATCACAATCATACGCAACCATTTTTCAAGAATATTTCTATATATTCTTTAAATTAATTGCACATATTTTATTTGAATTGATAAACATCTCCTTCTTTAAAGGAAGCACTTAAAGGGTAAATCAACGCTGAATCACGTCACAGGGCACAGAGCCAAGTTCACATCCTCTGGTGGTTACCATAATTACCATCTTCCCACTAGAACATACCATTCACCTTGTAATTCAGACTACGGCTTTGGTATTTTTGTGATAGCCATGATGTTGTGGAATGGGGTTTGACGTGAACTTTTGAACCAACAGAGAGCAATACAGCAGCAGTCCTTGTGTGATTTGTCTCTTCATATTTCCCTGTTGTCAAAGAACAGAAATAGCTCCGTGGTGTTCTTCCTGTGTTGATCTTAAAATTGAGACTTTGCTGAGATCATCAGGTGTTAATAGATAATACTCCAGAGAGTAATGAGTATGAGAATGATTAGGGTATAATGAGGAACGGAGGGAAGACTTTCTCATTATTTTCCCAGGTCATTGCATTTTTTTGTTGCATCCTTACCACCTCACCAGGTTCACCGAGCTGTACTCCTGCTGCACTGCATTTCCAATCCAACATATAAAACCAGACCCTCTGCTTTAGCGAAATGGAATGAAATCTGTTGTACACCGCTGAACTGTCATACAAAAAATATAGTAATGGGCCTCAACCTGCCACCACTGTTCACAGGTGTTTTTTTACAACAGTATTTATTTGACCATTATGTTAAATTGTCCCCATAAAGCCGCACTTGGCAGCACCATCCTCTGAATCTCTTTGTGAGCCACTTAAGTATACCACTGGGGCTTAGAGTGTTCCATGGACCCAATATGGTCGCTTTAAACTGAATAAATAAAGCCAGTTAAGTTAGACTGTGTCCCCTTTTTTTTGTGTGTCTGTGTGGGGGGGAGGAAACAGCTCTCACATTTTTGCGGGTTTTCATACATGTTGTAAGTGTTGCTATAAAGTTGTGAAGTGTACCTCCAGTACATGGTTACATTTAATGTATTGTATACCGTTCTCTTTGTATTCAAGAGTGTTGAATGCTTGAATTTATTAGTAGCCACTCTTTGATATAGGCTTTCTGGTATGCTGACACGTTAAAGGAGCAGCACAGATCACACAGAACACACTTTTCGCCTGCTTTTATAACGCAAGATATGATCAAATATCTCCATAAATGTGATAAGTTGCATATCTGGACTTTTGTCCTTTTTGTGGTGCTGTTGTGATCTAGAGGACTGTTGACCGCAGGCAGGCAGCCATAAAATGAGGGGGCCTGACTCTGTCGAGACCACCTCTATTCATGGCCCTCAGAGCTACTGGATGCTAAGTGGCAGCCGGAAAATCACAGCTGTGGGATCAAGCACGCCACATAAGGAGAGAGAGTCCGGCCCCAAACAAGGGTACAGTACAGCACAAATAGAATATTAAAGGCAGTTGATCTTCTCGCTGATGCTGAGTATGTATGTTCCCATCGAGGCACTGACATAACTTTGACAGGTTAAAACCAGAGGATACTCTTGGTGCAATAGATTGTGCGTCCATTGTAGAAAACAGCTGTGATTTATTGTAGAATTAGCACCTAAATGTTGTGATATAAAGTTATCCTATTGTTGGAGAGGTCGTCATTTGATATAGAAACAAAAGAGAGCTATGGAATCATGAATAACATATACTTTTTAGTTTTTAGTGAAACCATGCCAGATAAGTTTCTCAAGACTTACTTTTCTGCTTACACAAAGAGACACTTGGTCCTTCGTTATATCTTTTAGACAGAGCCTCACCATGTGTTTTCACTGAATTTCAGAGACAGGGCATTTTTCTACAGCAATTTACACTCCTACAATTATAGCGTTCTGGTGCAGATACGGTGTCGGCCCCTCCTCCTTGACCTCTGCCCTTTTGCGAAGCAGGCGAAAGTGTGTTTCCTGATTAACGGCTCACTGAGGTACATGGCTCCAGCTCCAGCACCTTGTCCTCCCAAACTGAGGTGACAGTCTCCTAGGCTCTTTATGGAAATTAACTGCAAAACATAGCCAATTAGACCTGCGTTATTTAGAACGACTCAGCTTTTCACCCTGAATAAAAGCAGGCCCAGATAAGACCTGTACACTCAGACACTGCAGCAAATTAATGTAAAGTTGGTGCCCTGCCAGTAAGCCAGTCCATCTAAAATGGGGACATTAAAAGCACAGAGGCAAGATTTTGTATAAGCTGTAAATTAATGCTGAAAAGAACACAGGATGATTAAAGAGAAGGGTTTGCGAATAACTTTGGATACAATTATAAATTGAACACATTACAAGCTGGAAATGGTGATGTCAGATGTTTTATTCGGGGCAAATTGGCAAAAGATTCCTCTCAAATGCTACATAATGATTTGTATGTTTCTAACTCTTACAGCATAGTTCCCGGACAAAATTTTCCCAGGTTCTGCACCTTTTATTCCAAATGTGTAACTGGGAATTAAGCATCTGTATAACGTCTTTTCACTCCACCAGCTAAAGATAGGGCTCTTAGCCTGATACGCTGTCTTAATTTTCCCTTTCTCAGGTCACTGCAGAGAGCGACGGCATTAGAGTGAGGAGGAGGGTCCTTACTCTATGTGCAAGAATACACTGTGGAAGTTGCAAAGGGCAGAGTCTCTAGGAAATCTACTCTTTCTTTGAAAAAATGTCACGGGAGAGATAGGAGATTGGCACCACAAAGAGCCCAAAATAGCACGGGCTGCTACGCGTTGTCAGACAAGATTTGGGCTGAGACATTGACTTTTGTTCTGCAAAGTATTGGCCCCTGAAAGGGAGATGGGAGGTGTAAAAATTGTGATTTCTCCTCTTCCCCTGGTTATGTGCAATACATTACCCTCCTGATAATGCACGCTGCTGGGACTGAGGTTTGTAACGTCACAATTATTCCTTGTCTGCAACAAAAGAGGTGTGTTTAGCATTGGGATAGAGTTGGGAAATGGGTAAATATGGATACT
This sequence comes from Larimichthys crocea, assembly GCF_000972845.2. NCBI lineage: Eukaryota > Metazoa > Chordata > Actinopteri > Sciaenidae > Larimichthys > Larimichthys crocea. Next base: position 7,769,828 of record NC_040034.1, on the reverse strand, counting down.
AGTTCTTCTCTTATAGTTGAGTGGAATCAGTGCTTACAGAGGCAGTTATTTCTCAAAGGCAGAGAGCCATGTCCAGAAGATTAGGATAGATCCCAAACATTTTTGCTTTCCCATAACTCTGCCCCACATTCAACATTTCTTCCTTTTGCCTTCCCCATGATAACAAAGCCCTGATATATTTTATGCAGGTTTGCCCCTTGGCCACATAATAGGATTATGAATAATTTCTACAAATTTACAAAAACAAATCACATGGCACAGCTTAGAGTTTGCTAATAATTTCTCCATAGCTGATAGATCAAAGGAAGGCACAGGCACCGCAGAGCCAGGCAGTAGATTGACCCTGGTCAGGCATTTTTAATGAAAGGGTTAATCTCCTCAGAGGTGACTATTCAGGAGCAAGCAGTGTGACCAAATGAAGAATTCAGGTCTGGGATAAGAAAGAGAATAGTGGTCTTGAGGGTGCTGTTGGGTGACAGCGAGGAAGCCTTGAGGTAAAAACTGTGTGATGCTGTATTAGAGCCTATCTGACCAGACCTCCTCCTCAATCCACTGCTAGAAGAAAGAGAAAAGTGGGGGAAAAAAAGTCAGGCTGTTTGAAGAACCTATAGCATGTAGGATCAAGGCTATTTAATGGATGAGCACAAACAAACCTGCTCTATTGGCCCTGAAACTCCATGGAGTAAAAAAAATCCTTATAATATTAATACTGATGGGGACTGCATGCATATATAGAGACCAATGGGGACATGTGCACACACGCATACACTTTCTCATTAGGACAACTGTTCCTCTCGAAAAGTACCTGAGTGTACTTAGAGTCCTGGCTGTTTGGGATAAACTTTGTTGTCAAGCACCTCTTGTGCTACAGTAAGCACACATGCCCTCTTGTGAGTAATTAGACTTGAATACCTTCCAAAAGGAGAGAGAGAGGGAGAGAGAGGGGGTAAAAAAAAAAGATGCTTTTATAAATGTATAAGCCTTGGCTGGTTAAGGAGGTTTAGAAATCTCATCATGACAGTGGCAAAATGGGCCTCTTAGTAATTAGGAACAAATGAAATTGCTTATCACTTATGGAGTTACTGTGCCAGCCATTTGGCTGTGTTCAGAGGGATTAATCAGAAGGCTATTGACATTACATTGTTCCACAATTATCATTCATACGTTTTATGGTAATTGGGCATTTTTTTCACCGAGGAATTAAGGTGCCTACGTAATTCCAGACAAAATGAACATGCGCAAATACAAACATTAATCAAATCCCCCGAAATAACACAACATTTCAGCAGCTGATAATCACGCAACAAAGTGCTGAAATGAAACGTTCCGAATGAGGATATCAGTCTTCTCTTGGAGAGAAACTGAAATGCCATTTTAATAATTCATTTATATGAATGATAGTTGTTCATATGGAGTTTAAGATGTATTTGTGCCCAAATTAATCAGTGATTAAAGGGATATCAAGATTTATACAGCATCTTCTAAATGTTTGTAAATTGGAAATATGATGTGTGTAACTGATTTATTACATCTTTTACTCTAGGTATTGCAATAAAAGTAATGGTTCATTTAAGATTGCTTTATAATCCTGGTTGCCGTGTTGCATAAAGCTTACTTACTGAGATAACAACAAACCACAAAGTGACATCAACCTAATAAGACCACAGAAAAGCACTCTGCTCTGAATGCAATGAAAACTTGAGCATGTAACTCCTCCCCTGTGCTCTTTTTTTTTTCCAATACCTTCTGAACAGCACCTACATGTGAAAATTAGATGTCATTGTCCTAATGGCCTGGGGGATTGATAAAGGAAGACTTTGCCTAATGCTTCCATAAACGTGTTAGGCAAAGTCCAGCAGGATGTAATTGCATCTAATATATTTACAGAGGATTGATTTCCCTCTCACGACCCACCCACCAGGCAGCAACAAGCTGCGGTCAGTTCACCCAGGTCACTGTGGATGAGTTCTGTGTCTACCTTGTCCTCTTTACACCAAGCAACAAGGCTGAGCCACCGAGACCATGGAAAGTATTGGAGTGCAGCTTAATGAGGTAATTAGTCAAAGGCCATGACGATCTTGGGAGGCTAATACCTGTGACCTCTTGATCCTGGATTCCTGACACACGTCTCCGGAGACTTTACAGGAAAGACTCCAGCAAAATCCAAACACGTCGCCTCGGCCAGAGGCTGTAGCCAATTTTTTTTTTTTTTACCAAGAATGTGTGATATTACACTTCGAGAAAGGAGACTTGGGATTCAAGCTGAGCAACCTCCCATTTCTCTTCTTTTTTTTTGTTTAATTACTCCCACTATGCAGTAATGGGCCCTACCCCCTTTGCTTCCCTGAAGAAAAATAAACCTTAGCAAACTTAAACTACTTCACCTGTTTACTTAGAGAAAGAAGTTCTGGAGAATTGACAAAGGCAGTGAAAAAGCACAAGAAAGGAAAAGGGATGAAGGAAACAAAGCAGGTTGATATTTTTTCCCTCTCCCATCCCTTTCTTTTCTTTTTATCAGGTTACGTGACTGGAGGCTTCATTAATCACCACCTTGACAGCCTCTGCCAGGGGGAACTAACTGCATTTGGCCCAATTAGGCGCTGTAGAGACAATAGGAACAGCACAAGTTGTGCCTCTATGCCAGGAGCCAAGCGTTGCCTCCCTGTCATTACCTACAGAAAGGGAAGAATTAACCCCTACCAGCTTCCCTGCTTTCCTCCATTGATCCAAGGCTTTTGTGGTGTCCCTGGAGCGTGGCAGACAATTACAGATATTATTACATCTGCATTGATTTTTTTTTAAAGAGAGCAGAGTGTCTCCAAGCAATTAAAAAAAATTACAGTTCGGAAGTGGGCCAATTAAAATGCCCCCAGCCCTGGAGGGTGGTAGTGGTGTTGGTGGGAATGGAAGGACACACTTGACTGTCAGAATGTTGCATTTTATTATTATTATTATTAGTATTATTATTATTATTATTATTATTATTATTATTATTATTATTATTATTATTATTTTCGGTGTGCAAATTCAAAAACATGCATTGCATTAAAAAAAGAACTTGACTCGTTGGTCATAGATATTATGATTGGCACAGATATAGCTGTTTAAAATTCATTAACAGCATCATTGAATACTTTTCAAAACTGCACTGTCCAATGTAAGTTCTCCTTTCAGCATTTAATTAATGGTATTTCCCAGTTGTTCAGAATGTAATTTAGAATCTGGCTATATTTCTATTTCCTTTGGTTTTATGAACATGTCTTCACACCACCTCACACATATTCACCTGTAGTCTCTTCTGATTTATGCTGTTGAAGTATTCAGACCTTTGACAATTAACTCCTCTGTCATCCTTTATCTGTCTGACCAAACCCTGAAACTCTACTTTCTCCATGTCTCTACATCTATCTCTTCCTCTGCCCATTTCTTTTACGTTCTCTCTCCTGCATTGTGTCACACACATACACCCACTCCTCCTCCTTTCCATCTTTCACTTGGGCCTTGGCATTGCTTTCCCCCCACGGAGTGAATTTGGCCTTTACCATCCATGGCCATCTGACCGGACTTCCTGAAACCACAAAGAAATGGAGAGTGCTAATTGTAATTACGGGTAGATGGAAGACTGGCAGCGTAGAGATAAGGGATCAATGTGATGAAAATAAAGCCTGCATGCAGTGGATGCAGAGCCTCCTAAGGCCCATTGTTTTCTTACTCTGCAATTAGAGCTAGGGACGGAATTACTGTGTATTATTGCTATGTTTAGTAATTCACAAAAGCATGCATAGTTACACACAAACACCTAGCTTCTTTTTTTTGGAGAGGTTTGAGTTGAGCAGGTGGGCTCTGGGATTATTCAAACCAGCTTTTGACTAAGGAGGTAAACAATACCTCCAAATTAAAGACATCTATACAGACACCCAGACACTTGGAAACCAAAAAAAGAAAGGGTACAGTTTAAATAAACAGCATTTGGCGCAGGAGGAAAAAGGACAATGAAACTCTGGTTCTGAGCTGCAGTCGTTTTATCACCTGACATGCTGCATGTGTTTGAAGTGGAAAATCGCAGTTTCTTTAATCCATGGAGCATTCAAATAAATTTATTTCTCCGGGATTAAAAACAGTAACAATAGCAGGCAGTTAAAAACAAACAGCTCCAAACAAATGGCAACGAGGCTGAGGCGCTCGGCACGGGGTAAGCTCTCCATACATCGTGGTCTGTTTCATTAGCTGAAATGTATTATTATTGTTTATCTATTGAGCTTCCTGATAAAAAAAAAAACGAGCCATGCTTCCCCTTTTGGATTACAGAGTTAGAAAGGTTCAGGGGTGGCTTGCCAGTGTAATCCACAGAATTCTTTTCCAACAACAACCACCTCCGGAAGAATGGAGAAAAAAAGAGTTTTCAACACCTGAGCACCATGGCACATTTGATTAAAAAGGGCTAATTTCAGAAAATCATCAAAGGGGTAAAGGGGCTTGGTCTGTGTGTGTTTGTGGGACCTGTTCATTGTGAAGTTCTGGCAGCTGTTTAAAGAAATAAATTCAGGAGTAGTCTCACGCAACGTTAAATTAGGCAAACCAAAAAAGAAAAACAGAAACATCCTTACTTATTGACTGGAATGCATACTGTTTTGTCATACTTGTACATGGGAATTGCGAAGTATAAACTTGATAACTAGGTTGTGACAAAATGTCATACAGTTTGTGTTTTCTCAAACCAGCAGTCAAATACACTAAATGTGTTCTATATGTTTGCTACTTGAATCCCATGATGCCAAACTTTCCCATCACTTTACTTGAAATCCTGTTAGAGTTACAATTCATCGACGGCGGTAAATGTGAAACGCACACGTTAATAAGACATAAAAATATCAAATGATATAGATAAGCCAGGGCCGGATCCAAGCAGATCAAACGAGCCTCACATTCCAACAGGGGCGACGGAGAGCCGGGGAGGGCTGCAATGATTTTTGGCAGAGTGAATATTCGGAGATATAAATGAGACAGTTGGCTCGTTTCATAATGAAATATCAAAAATTCACCTGGAATTGTCGCGTTGGGTCCTTTTGAGGTGGCCGACTATGAAAGCTATTGGTTACAATTCAGCAGTTATAAATTTATGATGAAGGAAGTGATTTTAAGAGAGCCTAAGTAAAGCTGTGCAGAATATTCCTTTGGGTTTTATTCAAGACTATAAGCTCTTATCAGACAGCTGTGATTTACATTTACACTTTGAGCTCCGCAATCAGTCAAAACAGTCATCTCTGAGAAAGCACCCTCCCCTACTGAACTGTAACGCACCAAAAAAATATGAAAGTTTTAATGAAATTATGGGACCTGCCTCTCCTGACAGTCAGTGTGATGACACGCTTTCAGATCCTATTTGGAAGGGTTTGAATGTGCTGAAATGTAAATGACTGGGACGCATGGAGGCCCAAATGGGAAGCTAGATTCTACATGGGTCAAAGACAGGAAGACTATAGAACTAAGATAAACGGAGGGAAGAGGGAGGGAGAGATTCTCATGCGAATCGTTTAACAGCGGACACACATTGCCACTTGCATTATGGTGACTGTTGCATCAAGGGGCAACGCAAAGGGGCCCCTTTTTTATATGCTACGCACCCCAGGGTGTTTGGTCTTCTCTGAAAAGAAGAACCAACCAGATCTAAGAGTGAGCTGCTAACTCATGTTATGGAATCAGATATCATCCTTTCCAAGCAAAAATAACCACACATACCTGAAGTATTTGCCTAGAAATTAGCTGATTTATTTATTTATTTTTTAGCATTTCTACAAATTCCTAAAACTATGTTTTAAAATAGCTTGAGAACAAATTCTAACAGCAAAATGTGACAACATACTAATATATTAAGCATTAGTATTTAAGTTTGGTGCTGTCAAAGGTATCTGATTAATGCCTAAAGCTCATGTTTATGTCATGCACCTCACCATTTTACTGCCTGTCAATGTCATTATATCTCCCATGTGCAGTTCATTCATGGTGTCTGACAGACCTTTCTCTATCAGTCTGCTGAAATACATACTCTACGCTCCCTGGAAGCTCAAAGCAGCCTTTTAATAGCAACGATGCCTTCTTGTTAGCCGGGAAAAAAAGGTCACGCAATTGGATTTCCGAGCTCTGGAAATCCCTAGATATTTACCTCAAACATGGCGTGCGCTTTGCCCTCTCAGCTCACCTTTCATTTTCTCTAACTGCTCTCATGCTGATTTGTCAACCATAGATAGGATCAATTAATCTATTGAGACTGAACAGCATGGAAGATTTAAATTGTCCATACAAACACCCATGTGGCCAGCAGGCCCATTTTGTCTATTTATAGTCCTCGTCAGTGAGTGCTGAGAGTGCTATAGACAAAAGCCTGTCAATTAAAAATACCCCCCCCCCTCGCCACCCCTCGTCTTTTTTGGAGTCCCTGAGAAATGCGCAGCATTTACCTTGAATCTCACAGTAGCTCTTTAGCACAAGGCAACACAATAGATGTTTTTCTAACGAAAATACAGATGCACCTTTTAATCTTAGAAACTCATTTAACCAGACGCACGTTTCAAAATTCATCCCACTTTTTCGTATCAGAAATAAACAAGTTACGTTGCCATTGCTTTGAATATTCAGTCGTTTTCATGTGTATAAAAAGAAGACAGTAAGACCGTGTTGTTTCTTTCAATCTTGTAAGAGAAGAAGATAAAAAAGAAATCAGTGCTTTTTGACTTCTTCTTCCCCCCCCTAGAAACAGGCAGGTTCTGCAGCAAGAGATTCATGTAGAAGTTTCCCCTGCAGCCACTAAGTGCCAAGCTGTGTCAAAAATGACATGCATCTCCTGTTTCCATGTCATGCCATGCATGTGATGTGATGGGCGAATGAAGGCAGTTCCTGCAGAGAATAGTAGGGGGTCATTATTAAGCCTCTTAAATTAGCGCCCCCCTCTCACACAGCCCTTGCAATTTTCCAAGACCCACAACCACATGCACACCCACTGAAGTCAACGCATTAGACTTGACAAAGAAAATCATTTCTAAAGTTTACTTGCAGCAAACTCATTTCATATGTGATTGAATTGTACCTGTACGGTATGACCCATTTAAACTCAAAGTCACACATGGGCAATTTGAGAACCTATTTGAGCAGAACCATGCTGTTACAGTAGTTAGCTATAGACTGTGCCAATTGCATGTCCTATGCAATGCAATTTACATGTCTCTCCATCACACTCACTTATATGGTTCAACTCACAAGAGCTACCATTTAGATCGCTTTTGGGGGAAGGGAGAGGGAGCGAGCTACGACCATTGGTGTAATATTATATATGTATGTACTGTGGTGGTATAAAGTGGGAGGCAACAGCAGCAGAAAGCTTAACCTCCGTTGCCCCTGAACTCCATCCTCGATGGAACACAAATGACACCGTGACAAACCCGCCTTGTGCCCCAGCCGTGGAAATGGACTGCTTCTTGTGCTTCTCCTCCCATTTTGATAGGCAGGTCCAACCACTCTAGGATCTGCCTGGCCCATCTAAAGGCTCTTAATATGCCCAGATTAAAGAGACCCCACCACCAAGGTCAGCGTTTGAGGGAATGACTGCATCTGCTCAAGAGCGAACACTCATTTTTTTTCATTTTTTTTTTTTAACCACATCCTTTGTCTCACTTTAATTCCACTCCCTTTCACTCGTTTTCTCCCTCTTCTGCTTCTGTCTTTCGATCTATGCATCACAGTCTTCCTCTCTCCCGCTATCGTGTATATGTATATTTACAAGAGTGCACATAACTGGTGTCTGGGGAAGAGTAAGGAGCAGTGGGGAAGGGAAGCCATTAGGGGAATAAAGAGAGGTGCTGCCTCACAGCCGAGCTTCACAGGCCAGTGGAGCAAATCAAATTGGGTCTTGTTCTGCGGCAGGACACACGTGCACACGACCCCACACACACACACACACACACACACACACACACACACACACACACACACACACACACACACACACACACACACAGACTCAGTGACAGTGGTGGAGGCACACAGCTGACAGGAGGGCCTCTGGGACATAGCAGGGCTGGGCATGTCTAGGGCAAGCCCACTAAGGTAAGGGATGCATTCATGACCCCCAACTCTCCTGAGCAAACAATTTTGTTCATCAATAATTAGTTAGTATTGCTATTATATACAGTTTTTTTCCTCATCATCTCACGGCTACATTCAAATTTATGTTATTGTAACAAACAAACAAACATAAAGGCCTGATACAGCTTATTCCACAGACCTTAATTATTGTCCAGAATATATCAAAACACATTAGTGAGTTCCTCCTCTACGATGACCATGGACGCTGTAGTTTATTTTATTTTATGGCTGACAGTAGTAACTAATAAATACATTATTTACTCCTGCTTGAGTAATGTTTGCTAAAAAACTCCAGTGACCAGCTGTTGATGAAGCTGTTTAAGTCTAGGGAATTATTTAGCCTTTTAAAAGTTGAGGTAGTCTGTGGTTTTGATCATTTCGTTTGTTAACAATAACATATATATAGATTATCTCTGGCCTCATCGTTTAGGTGTGGATATAAAGTTAGTAAAGAAAGGTGAACAAATAGGCTCTCAAGAATTATCCAGTAGAATATCATGAAAACATGGTCATATATTGTTGATGACATCCCCTGTGACATTTTTTTATGGCAAGTAGCAATATCCATTCACCCTTTCTGCACTAATATCTCATTTATAACTGCTCAAATCCTCCATTCCCATAATGTTCTCAATGAGATTTAAGTTATTAGCAGGCTCATAGCAAAGCTGAAGAATTGGCAGAGGACTTCAGGTAAAGGGCACTAAAGCTAATGAAAAATGAGATGGAGAGTCATTCTTAAGGCATTAGTTTTATTAGAAATACATGATAATGGCACCAAAACCTTAGTCAACATAATGTTCGCTGCCATCTATATGATACCAGTGCCTATGGGGCACTATCCATCCACAGAGAAATAAAGGGGAGATGTGTAAAAAATACATGCAATGCTTACACTTCATTCAGTTTCTCTAAAGCATTACCACCACAAATCACTTTTGCTCAATTCATTACATGCCTGCAGAGATGGGGCAGATGTCTGATGGATGGTTGTCTGCAAATGGACTTGTCGGTAACAGAAAAATGCGCACACTTTAATTAAAGAGGGCTGGACAAGTGGATCCAGAGTGGATTTGGGTGTCTCTCCACATCTGTATAGGCAGGGTCATGTATCAGAAGGTTCTTGTGGTACCAGGCAATAAGCACATGTTGTAAATGCACGTTCTTCTAGTGTGCATTTGATTTGAACCTCTTTTTTATTTTATTGTTTTACCATTATGTCAGATTTTTAGGTTGATCATTTCAATGTTTTTTTTTTTTAAATAAATCAATTATGCAGTCACAAAACTAAATTAAAAATTATTTTTTTGGAAGATTTTGCAGGGGTATTCATGTTGGGAGAAAAATAGGTCCTCTATCTGTCCACTATGAGGCATATCATCTATAAATGGAGAGCACTGCGAATGAGCAACTCTGTCTAAAAGTGGACGACCTTCTAAAATATCTGCAAGAGCTGCAAGAAAAAATATAATTCAGGCCAACCCAAACATAACACCTAGGTATTTGCAGACCTCTCGCGCTGCATATAGGACACGTGCATGCTTCCGCAATAAGAAGAAAACTCAATCAACGTGGCTTTAATGGGAAGGTTGCTCAGAAGAAGGCTAGCAAAAAAGAACAAAAATTATAGTAATTCATGGTGGTGAACATGAAGATCTGGGCCTTGCTTTTCATCTTCAGGACCTGGACAACTCTACATAGTCCAGAGAATTATGAATTCTGAGGAACATTGTAAAATCTTGCTACCTAATCCTGAACCGTCAGTTGCTGAGAATGGATGGATGAATGGAAAATGGATGATACAACATTATTACATAATAATCTGAAGCATTCCAGAAGATTTGTGTTCCGGATTGGCCCAATCAAAGTCTGGAACTGAGTCTAATCCTAATGCTGTGGCAGGACCTGAAGTGGGCAGTTCATGACAGATACCCATCCAGCCTCAGTGGACTGGCTGTGTTCTGCAAGTAGGAGTGGGCAAACAACTCCTAAAGTAGATGTGAGAGACTGATTACTGTAGTCGCTACAAAAAAACGTTTGTATGAGGTTATTGCTGTGAAAAGCGGGTACATAGAGTTACTGCTAAATCAACAATTATTAAATAAACAATGAAAATATAGCATTTTCTTTTCCATTATTCTAAATGTCAGTATTATATAATTTGGTATAGATTAACATTCATAAGGTTATTTGAGTGTTTTTACAAAATACTGAATATCTTTGTAGGGTTCACAAACTTTCACAAAGCACTGTATAAAAAGAAAATATTCATGATGCTATACTAATCACAAAGACAACAGTGTAACCCAGACTGAAATGCCAAAACAATAGTTGAATTACATATATCACATAAACACATAACAAGCAAAACAAACTTGATACAGATCCCTTAGATCTGCCTTTTTATTTTTAAAGAAAAGATACATACTGAGTGGGACATTTTACAGTTAAAAATGGACTTGTCGGAGCTCTTTTATTCGGAGTCTGGAGTGTGCCACTAAAATACATTTTTTTATAAGTTGTAAACATGGGAGTGGAAATGGCTTAGAGGTAAAACAAAATATCGCCTTTATGCTCTCACTATGTCTGTTGTTCTCCTTCTATCATTCACCATAGTTCTTTGGATTTCACTCCACTGACACAAATCCTATGCAGCTACTTTTGTTTAAATCAGGCCATTAATGAAGAGCTCTTCAGCTAAATACATCTTTATTTTGCGATTAACGGTGGTGCTTGAACTAAGCACTGGTGTGAAAGGAGGCTGAGGCCCTTCAGCGTCCAAGCCTTTACAGCCTCTCTGCCATCAATCAGGCCTTGTGTCCAGTAAGTGCTGCTAACATTTATGAAATATTCATCAGCCATTCACTTTTCCTTTCCACTCACCCTAATCATTGCGTTTAGGCAGCATTGTGTCACCTCTCCTCTTAAAAAAAAAAAAGAAAAAGAAAAAAAAAAGGCTACAATCATCTTGCTGAGGGGAGGTGAATTAGGGAATGCATTCTAGCTTTTATGCCAGGCGTGCCATGGGTGGACATTTTCTTTCTGGTATAAAAGTGTCAGTCAAAGGTCTTCCCCTCCCTCGTATGGTGTTGCCTTTATGTTTCAAGGGACCAACCAACCGTGTAAACATATGTATACATGTTTAAATGACTGAAGATACACTACTTTTGTGTAAATATCTCTTGTAATTTGGATACAAATTGAGAAATAAAATTGGAATCAATACATTTTGCAGTTCACGTAATGTTTCAGTAAGCTGTGGCACTTATTTGTGTGGTTGAAACACACAGTGTGTGACCGTTCAACTTGCTTTCTGCTCACACTTTGCTTAGTACGTACACACTACAAGTACTACATAAAAAAGTTGCACTCAAAGAAAACCAGCTGTAATATCTACTTAGACTCTTTTGTATCCTTAATCGCTTTGTAATATGACCCACTAACACAAACTAATTTCAGATTTTGCTGTTAACCTCTGTCTCCTTTTCTTTCTATCTCTGTGGCTCTCTGTGCCTCACTTACATATGACTGTGATTAATGTCATTATAATACAATGAGTATGATATTCCCATCACTCATGTTCAAGCAATCCAAGACCCAGCCGATGAAAGGTTGTGATATTCATCACCATCCACTGACTGCAGTCAAACACACTCTCAGCTCACAATAGCAAAGGGAAACTCCACCTTATTCTTTGCCCATTTGCAATTCTTATTGCAATGAGAAAGTTAATCTATCCACAGCAATAACTCATTGGATGTTACAGCTTAAGCGAAGATGTCCTCAGCTGCCCATCCTGCATTTTAAACAGGGGGCAAAGAGCCTTGGTACAATTTTCCAAACATAACTGAGCTAACACTGATTTATTGCTCCAGTTTATATAACTCATATTAGGAATTCATGGACCTGGCAAAAGGGATTAGAGCGTTTATTTCAGGCAGGGAGATGATCCTGTCATTAATGGTCGATACTTTCATCATCGTTTAAACCAGAGGAATTTGCCCGGTGACGAATCGTGGCGGACATAGCTATCAGAGTTGTGCAGCTGTACTCGTTATCTGCCGACGACCCGCTCTGCTCAGTGAACGTGGACCCGCACCCATCAAACTTGGATTAGGCTGTCAATCAAGCGTCTGCCTCCTATATTGTGTTACAATTTCTCCCAAATGTCACCAAGATCAGAGTAATTTCTTGGCTAATTGCATTTCGTCTCCTTTTAATGCTGCACGTTTAATGGTTTTGTTACATTGCGTGACAAGATGGTGTTTCTCTCATACTGGCACGGTGATGAGCATAAAGAGGGCCACGCTTTTGTTTAGAGAAGGAAATGAAAGAATAAATGACTGCTAAAGTTCAGAGGGCGTATTTCTGAAATGGCAGCAAATAAAGAGAAAGAAACTGAGAAATGATCCCAATCTTGCCATAGCGTGACATCAATTACACAAAATTCTCATTAGAAAGGGTTGCTCCTGTAAGTCTGCGAGCTTTGCCTGGGTTGTTTCATTCTGGAAGTGGCAGCATGTTATGCTGAAGATCTGTGTCAGACAGCTCAGAAGCAATACTGAGGATTTTCTCTCCTCTGACACCTACTTTTTTACATGCCGCTGACTTCGTTTAAAACATGACAAATACAATTTCAAGCATTTTACTGTGTCCATGTGCTTCGCCACAGCTAACAATAGCAGCCACAATACACCCATTAATTTCCTCCTCTCAGAAAACTCTGCTCGGGGAAATACTATTAACCACGTTGAATAAAATGCTGAAATACTAATTCCACTGCACATCATCAGCAGGATTACATTAACAATACGTGTCAAGTTATACTGGATGGAGCCGCACAAATAATTACTAAAACTCTGTTTCACAAATTCCTCAAAGGCCAAACATGCACATGGGGGTTGATTCATTACTGTACCATGATGGCGGTGTATGCAATAGGAAGGTGCCATGTACAGAAGTAAGGCCACTGACAAGCCATAAAGACTACTACACTCTTGTGTAAATTTAAATAGTTTGACTTGCAGATGCCACGCTGTGGATATGATGTACGGTGTACCTGTGCGACCTTAACGCTGCTTAAAATTGTTGTCCGTGGGTGTAATTGCACAAAACCACCAAAGCACTGCAAGGACAAGGTAGCTGTCAAGACAATGAAGTGCACTTAACACTAACACTCCAGCACCATTTATTATTGGCTGGATGAATTAAAGAATTGCCATTAAAACATTCCAAAAAAAAAAAATTTACATCTGCAAATACAAACTATAAATATAGAAGAGAAAAGAAATAGCGGAGCAACAATAACAAACACTTAACTGCTTTCCATTAGTGCACTTAACCTCCTCTTCATGGTGAGCAATCCCACTTTACATTTCCTGTGGCTAAATGCGTGTCTCTAATTCACAAATGAGGGGACGTTTTGAGTGGCCCTCTGTCTCCCCAATGAGCAAATGCTGCAATTAACTTTTCCTCCTCTTTTTCTGGAGGGAGAAGGTGTTTTAAAGACATTAGCCTAAAGTCAACAGCATCTTCTGGCTACTGCTAAATTCAAGCAGACGTTCCTTTTTAAAAATTTTTATTTTTCTTTGTGGTACTTAACATAACTGTTGGAAGATAATAGCCCATTTATGCTGTATTATTCAAGGATGATTTACTGGAAAATTCCAAAGTAAGATAGTCATTAGACAGCATTACTGTCATCAGTTGAAATGCATATGCAACTTTCAACAAGTTCCTATATCCAAAAACAATTTTATGCTTTCACTTGCACCATTACGTCTTTCCCTTTTTAACAGACAGCTATTTTAATACAACCACAATATACTATATAAGAGTTAGGCGTAATGATTGTGTGAATGGTGATATTAATCTTAGGTGTGCTCGGTGTGTATAGGGGGAGGACCTTAATGGGGATTAGTGGTCAAAATAACAATAATAAGCAACATCATATCTTCTTGGTGTTACTGCTGACATGACATTCTAGTAAATAATAAGCATATGTCAGGATTAAACCTGATTTAGTCCTGTAATGATCTCATTGTATCCACATGTGCATCATGTGAGTCTGTGTTAGTGTGTGTGTTACTGTGTGTGTGTGTGTCTGCACTTGGCTATGCATGCCCATGGATGTGTATGTGTGTGTCATTACAACAAGAGCTGGTTGCATCCATGAGCAAAATGGCTGCATAATTGGCGATGTCCATGACACTGTGCTCTCTGTAGGTGTTTTTTCTGCATGTTGCCCAGACTCTAATTACTGGGGTTTCAGCGGGGAGGTAAGGCGCCTGTACCGCCTTACCGCCTGATTCTGTCAACTGACGGGTTGTTCTGTCTGCGGCACAGCCAGGCAGCCCAGAATCCCTGGAGTGCGTTTGGGAGAGACCCAGGGACTGGTCATATCAACAAATCTTAATCAAAAGCCTGAAATTGTCAGCTGTCATACACTTTTTGTGATCTTTGATACCTTGCCCCTCCTCTGACCCAGACCGCCAAATAACACCTACCTACACACACACACACACACACACACACACACACACACACACACACACCCAGAGAAAAGCACATAAACAGAGCACATATTCACACATTGCTTACACGTGCACTCGCTTTCTCTCTCGCATACACACAAAGTGCATGTGTGCTTTCACACTGATGGCACATATGTAAGCTGGTGCATGCACACAGACACGAAGAACAGCAACAACCAGCAGTATCCTCTTAAGAAAAATGCAGACAGGCAGTCAGGTTCAGCATATTAATGTTATTTATAGTAGCACTTAAGGCTGAACTCATAACTTTGTATGTGCAGGTGTAATTCAGAAAATACAAAACATTTTCTCCGCCTGAGGAAATAAAAACAGGCTTTTTCTAATTGTACTACCAATAATGTGGCTCAGCAACACCAGTGCTTGCTCCGCTGCAGTATGCTGTCTGACTGACACAATTACACTGCAGAATTTTGGATGAAGTCCAACACTTTCAAAACCAAACCTTTTAGTATAATGAATGAAACCAGCACTTCTAAGTTCCAGTGTGATGTGCTTCAGCTTAAGAATGGCACATTTTGGTTTACTGAGTCAGGTCAGTGGCAGACAATACCATTTTATTTTACCCCAAGTCCCCTTTCAGACAATCTTAAACTTGTGGTTCAGTTCAGGAGAGGATGGAATGGCTGTGGTGGCTTTGATCGACCGACTGTTACTAAGAAGCTTTGAGGGGGTTTAAAGGACCTAAAATGTATAAAATGGACGGATCAAGAGCAAGCAGAAATTTGACGGTTCAGAGGCAGGTTAAAAAAGTAAGAGCATTCCCATACAATATATATCCAGTTAGTGCATATTAGGGGGCAGCAGATGACAAAAGTGGGAGCCGATTAGTACTGTAGTTAAATCTTCACTTGAGCGGAGGTAAATACAGCTCCATACTCTCTACTTCTCTGTCTTTTGAGGGCAAGATGGAGGCTCATTTTTTGAGTGGAATCAAAATGAAAGCTACAGAAAAATATATAAATATTCCCAGATTGCCACTTCAAACTAGGAGAAGCAGAAAGATTTGTATGTGAGGCTTAACTGCGTCTTAACTAAACCATCGCAACAGTGTGCAATGTTGGAAGAAGGGAAGTGTGAACGTGTGAAAGAGAATCCAGTGTGATAAGTGTAACACACGAAGCAAAACCCAAATAAACAGGATTTACAGGCACAAGTACACTGTAGCTTACCAGCCTCACTAAGATTTTAATTAACATTTTTCCACATTACTTAAGATTTGTTGCCATGCCGTGATTGAAAAAATAAATTATTTCTTTATTAGAATGCATGCCTGATTAAGTAATTGTCAAATTAAAAAAACAAATATAAAAGACAGAATGTTATTAGCTTTGTCAAAAATACTATCATTACTTAATTGGCAGTTCATTGATAAAGAATTACAGAAAAAACATTTCTCTTTTGTTAATAAGGACACATCAACAGAGGCCCTGCCCTCAGTAATGAAACAGGCTTGGACTGCTAATGATAACTGTTATTTATTCCGCTGCTACCCAGGTTTATTTGGGCCAATGTGGCATCATGAACCTCTCTCACTTTGGTAATTAAGCGTGTTGATACTGCAGTATGCTTACCTGCAATTATGCCATTTTAATGAGCATCAGCGGATGGAATAAGGGCAAGGCGGGGTCAGCCAGAGGCAGCAAAGCATTGGTGTTTTAATAGATACTTAAATGCAGTTAATTTAGCTCCTGGTAATGGAGAATCCAGCTCGTAGAAAATATCTACAGTTTCAGGCTTGGTAAGTCACGGGCAAGAGGCTGAGGGGCTTTTTGAGGGCAAGATGAAAATTCTTAAACTATTCAGAGACTTCTGTTACTGCCCAGAGGAGGATCTCCACGTCTTCTGCTTGTTATCGGAGGCAGCCTTGGCATGTTTTCAGCTCTCAAGACTGTTGATGGGTTTAGGCAAAGGTTTGGCAGGCCCTCACCTGTTTCCGCCTGCAAAATGTGTCAGTGTCAGGTTGAGTGCTGGATTTTTATAGAGCAGATCCAAGGTCTAAGGGAAGAAGAGTAAAAAAAATGAAGTAAAGAATATATAATATGGTATTGTGTGTGTGTGTGTGTATGTAAGAAAAAAAAGGGGAAAAAATAAGCAAGAAAAGCATAAATGTGTGTCTGTGTTAATGTGTGAATGTTTAAAGGAGGTGCAACAACAGTCTAGTTAATCTGTATTTGATGTACGTTACATTTTTCATGGCTCCTTTCCCGGTACAGCACATGGATCTGCTGGTTTTCCCTTTACCCGTTGCATGGATCATGTATCACCTGTGCAACTGTGTAAGTACATACACACATACACACACACACAGCGGTGCTACAGTACGCTGGTTATTATAACTCCTGAGCTGGTTTCTGCGAAGGTGGTGTGATAACAGTCATTAGGGTAGCCGTGGGAGGAAACTGAGTCTTATTAGAGGAGCATGGAGATTCATTGGAAAAACAAGCACTTTCATTAACAGGTGTGAAGCTATGCAAATACATAAACACACCCTGGTAGCCCACCGTCCTCACACCTGCATGTGAAAAACGGCTGCTTATTAACAACAACCCTGCAATTAGTTTAGAAGAATCAGATTCAATTAAACTGGACAAGAATGTATGTGCAAATGTCCAGATGCATGAGCACATGGATGGACCTGACGTGTGTGCGAAGCAAAGATGCCAAATTGATCAGGTGTAATAAAGAATATCTGTAGAATATTTGTTATAAATACACAGCAGCCTTGCTGTAATACTGAGATGTCTGTTTCTGAACTTACTCCTTTAATGTTCCTTGTTTTTTTTAAGAGTCAGAGATACCTGAACTATAATGGTGACAACAATAGAACATTTGGTTTAATGTGTTTAATTAACATTTTCATTAGTTTCAGTTGTGGTAATGACATTATATGTAGTGATTACAATCATTTCAAATGGCAAAATATGATACAGGAGATATTCCCAAAACTTAACAATTAGCAAACATAATAAGCTGTTAATAGTTAATTCCATGTCTTTCCTATTCTAGCTCTTTGTTATGATGCTGCCATTTCTGCATCGTTGTCTGTGCTACTGTTTGTTCTTATGCTCATCTTTTTTAATGAAACCAGTGCAGCACTTGGCAGCAGCAGTGAGGTTTGGCATCAGATGGATCAGAAGACACTTTCCTGCATGACACATTTAATGCATAACATGCTTCCAGTGAGAGCTCTTGAATGGGTAGATTTTTGAAATGTGCCAGAGTGGCTCCCCACTGAGCAGTAAGCTAGGTCTTTGATGTATCGCGCTGTAATGTGGTTGTTATCCATAATCGGCTTGAATTCAAGAGGGCCACGGCTGAAAGAGAGGTACAACGGTAACATGTTCTTGTGGTACATTAAAATGTGACTGTCTTCCCATTAAAACTCCTCCACCCTTGCCCACTGCGACCAGAACTAAACACCCTGAAAACCCCAATTGCCTAAGCACCCGAAAATATATATTCACAAAAGCTTTAGTAAAAGCCAAAATACTAATGTTTTTACAGTTTCATGCAGGATAAAGTATAATATTAAGCACGGAACATTGTATATCATTTAAATCCTGCAAAACCACGACGTGATGCTTAAATGGAGTTTCTTGATGCTTATGCAAATGTCCTGTTTCTGAATGTTTGCGATACCACAAGTTTAAACAAGAAATAATCCTGACTCTATCGCATTACGCTGTGATGTGAAAGGTGGGAGGCAGACAAGAGTTTGTGATACGCATCAACGTGGGGCTGGCAAGGAATATGGAGATGATATTTTGTACTGCATGAATAACAATCAACAGTTGAGGGAACAAAGAAGTGTTTTGAAATATGAACTCTATTACGCAGTAAAATGAGGACCCCCAGTAATGGAGTTTTAATGTTGCACCGCGAAGCAGTGAATTTTTATCTGGAAAACAAAGATGAAAGTGACTTGGACCATAGAAATCTTTAACATGTAATAATCCAGTAAAATCACGAGTCGCTGTGCTGTCATACATCTACCAAAATAATGTGCTTTCCAAAAAAACAAAACAAAAGCCATAACACTGCTTTCACGTTTGTGCTCATCCACATGGTTCAACACATCCTAATCTACATTACCTGCAATATGTATACTGTGTAATAAAGACATTTTGATGATGCTGTTAGAGCTCCTAAAACAGTCTGATAGCCTGCCTAGTAAAAAATAAATAAAGTTAAGCACCCAGGTTGTGATTGTTGCACTAGAGATCTACAATATTATTACCATCTAGCCTGTGCTTAGGGTTTTAATTTAGCAGTGATAATTTGCTTATGCAGGCCTCCACTGATTAGAGTTCTTTGTTGCACCAACTGTTTTTTAATATAGTGTGAATTACCCACTGTGCTTGTTTATACCACCCGAACAGGACTGAAAATCAGCAGAGAGCCTATTTGAAATTAAAGATGGTTGAGAAACCGGAGAGACGGACTAAGAGGGAGAGAGAGAGAGAGAGAGTTGTCTGGTGGAGACAGACAACCAGACAGAGAGAAATGGATGAGATTGTGGGCGTGGTTGGTGGGGGTTGAGTGTTTGTAAAGGAGAGTAATCAAACTGCAAAAAAAGACCAAAATATAATATTGAATGCAGCTGACTCTCTGACATTAGCTAGACTATAATAGTTAGGTTTGAGGGGCCATCCTCATTGAGGCTCGCACGAGTGAATGGAAGTATACTAGTTATGCATCATTACAGGGGGAAGAGCTGTCCACTTCCTGCTGGGAAGAGATGCCCTCTGCTTTCACACTAAGCGGAATAGTTCACAAAATAACAGCATACCAAGTGTCTGTCCCCCTTCTCTTTGACAGAGGGCTCATACGAAGAGCCCGTGGAAAAGGATACGCCTCCATTTGAACTTAAAAGCAGGCATCTAATTCACGGCTTACAAGAGAGAAGTCATAATAGGACACGGTTAAAGGATGGCAGAGGAGGAAAGGTGTCAACAGTACATAAAAATGCACAATTACAATTTAAAACATGCAATTTGATGTTTTTCCGTCAGAAAAAAAGGCACAAATGCAAGATTTTAAACACAGATTGTAAAAAAAAAAAAAAAAGAGAGAGAGAGAAGAATTTGGTTCTCTTTTGTGAGCAGGCACAAGGTTGCCCTACGCATCATCAATCTGTATTGTGAAGAGCTCCTGAGGTTTTTTCATCAAGGTCTTATCCACTTCAGAGGTTCAACAGATTAGCGATCCACTGGGGTGCAATGGCTTTTCAGCGCCGTGCTTTACGTCCAATTTGAAGTGTCTAAGAGCATTCTTGTCATTAGTGTTTACTCGAGACTGTTTTTTAGAGAGCCCAGACTGAGTGTGACATTAAAGACAAATAAAACCACATCAGCCGTGTTGATCTGTTTCGAAGGCTCTGGAGAAACAGGCCCAACATTTTATCTTGGCAGACAGCAGTTTCAGAGGTTATAGATAGGCCAGCTTGCCGATGCTATTATTTACCAATGGAGCAGAATGTCAGCCCTCCAATATACCTCTTTGCTTTTCTCTCTGTATTGTTTGCTCCCTGCCTTTGTGAAAGGGGGCACTTTATAGAGGTGAGCGGTGAGAGAAAATATTTCTATCTTGCCATCAATGGATCAATGGAGATGTGTTTACCTGTCTAGGGCACAATGTTCACTCCCATAATAATGGATATTAAACAGCATGTTGACTGAGTGCTTTTGTCCCGGTCACTTGTCAATCCCTTAAACACTGCTGGCCAGTGGAGGGACACACACTACCGTTACACCAGCCACCAGTCTGTCAAACTGTAGGCTGTTCATAGACACCCCTCCCTCCACTTGCTGGACAAAAAAGGGACATGTCGGGTCAATGAGATTCTCAGTAATTAAACTGAAAGGGGTCATTTTCAGTGCAAACTGTGAAGCCCTTTAGGTTTAAATGGTAGGTTGGTAGGCAATGGCCTCTGCACACACACGCCCTGATCGGCCTTAGTAAGCAGACTTGCTCAAGTTTCTGAAAGCCGAGATTGATCGGTGCGTATAATGTATATTTAAAACAATATATAATCCTTACTACATAAGGAAGCTCATCTCTTTGAATTAGAACTTTTGATTAATGGTGTTAAAATGGTGATCGAACCATTAAGATTTCAGTAGCCACCAATTATGCATCGCATAAACTCAACTTTACAAATGTTAAGCTGTAGGGAAGTATTAATATGTTGCCAGAATCATGATCAATGACAGATACCTGCTGAATATTAGCGCACTCAGCTAAATCCTCGACCCCCCTGCAGACAGACACAGCTCAGAATGAACTATCCCTTTGTTTTTAATCTTTACTTCTCGCCTTCTCCATAATCCAAACTGTTCTTCACTGTGCAATAACTGTTTCTCATGCGGAGCAGACTTTTCACTCATACCTCAATAAAACAGAAACCCATGGTCATTTTGTTGCTGTTGGGCTACTTTAGGGAATGCAGAGTCTGGGTTTCTGGCCGCTGCAAAGTGGTGCGATGGGAGCAGCCGAATGAAAAGGCTGGGTTTGTTTTACATAAAGGCTGCAGCCATCAGGACTCAGCAGGACAGGCGGAGAGTGGCTCTCTGGGCCCGATAAATCATGACCTGCATTCATTCATTCAGCACATTCAGACCCAGACACACATTTCTCTCCCAGCCAACTCTGCTGACTCCTCATTTCTGCTCCTGTTTAATATGTGACCTTATGCTAGGATTTTACTTTCACCGTTCAGGGGGAGGAAAATAAAGTGAGTTGGCTGACAATAGAGCTGTGAGATGCTAGTTTTGGGTTTGTAGTACTTGGAGAAAACATAAGCTGAGAGATCTTTACTTTTATTCCAAAATAAAAACACAGTTAAAGTTATTTGTATCACAAATGCTTGTCAACTACTGGTGTATATTTTTCCTTTCTTTCAGGTGAATGCACGGCGCCCTTTAGGTTTAATGGAATTCATAGTAGTGAGTGACAGGGTTTGAATAGGCTGGAGAAAATGGGGAGGTAAAAGGGGCATTAGGAGTAGCTAAAGAGGTGGGGGTTGGCTAAAGACTGACACCATCTTCTGCCTGTGACACGAGCACACAAACACACACACACACACACACACACACACACACATGGATATTCAATAAAGGGTCAAGATACAATAATTTGAATACGTTTGAGGTGTGTGTGTGTGTGCCTGCGCGTGCATGTATATGCATGTAATGTGCAAAAAAACCCCAACCCTTTTCAGTCTTTGTTTCAGTGGTTGAAAAGATCTGCAAGACCAAAGACGCAGAGCTATTTTAGATACTGGTTACTCACACACATACACACAATGCATCAACACAATTTGGTGTGACTACAGTGGGAAAAAATGGAAACAAAAATGAAATGCAGAAAATAAAATGGAAAAACACTTCACTTGGAAACATACCAGTCTGAGTAGTTCAAGT
Organism: Larimichthys crocea; assembly: GCF_000972845.2. Classification (NCBI taxonomy): domain Eukaryota; kingdom Metazoa; phylum Chordata; class Actinopteri; family Sciaenidae; genus Larimichthys; species Larimichthys crocea. The sequence goes on along the minus strand of NC_040034.1, from coordinate 7,747,714 downwards.
AACAGCTTTAGAGCTCACTACTTTTCTTTTTCTGTACTCGTAGCAAAGGGGTAAAAAAGGTCAGGGCAGAGGTTGCTGATGGTAATTGTTTGTTGGTTTAATGCTCAGTGAGCTGTGTTTACTTTCCATACAACACTGGTTAATTATGTCCTCTGACTGAAGGCAGAGCTGATTACCACATGACAACCAGACCTATACTTCCTCATTTGTCATTAACATGGTGTGATGGTAAAGAACATGCAAATGCACTCGCTTTTGTCTGACTTTGGCCAGGGATAATTGCGTTATGTGCCGCAGAAATTACTCCGGCAGCAACTCTTAGCAAATTAATGACGCTAATGAGGCAAACAGAAGGGGGAAAGATATAAGAAATCAATAACTCCTGACAGATGTTACTTTTAAAAAATGCTTGGAAGAAACAGACATTTCCTTGAATGGAGCTAGTATCCATGGTTGGGTCTTAAATAAACATGTTAAACTGTACGTGCAAGTGTTTAGGACTGGCAGACGTCTGTATTCCTCACACACTAAACAGACAGCAGTCTGCGATAAGCAAAGGCTTCCATTGTTATTAATTTGTTATTTCTCCTCTGTTTGGTTCCTGGCTGGATTATCGTGTTGAACACACAGTCCAAATTCCACTGTAAACATTAGCAATTAATCTTCTCACCGGGCTCTCAGAGCCTCAAATGACTGTTTTACATAAAGCTGATCAAATTAAGTTGTTTGCAGTGGCCAAATTCTGTTGTCACTTTGTCTGGAAGAAATGGCAGAATATTCATTCAATGGTAAATTTCTTTGTTGCAGTAACTAACCATCATCAGACATTTTTTTTAATGCTGCTCTAGCACGCGTAGTCGACATTCTCAGTTGGAGCTCTGAACCAGAATGGGTGTGCACAACAGAAAACAGCCAGTGCGATTTATATTCAAGTAATCCTTTAATTGCTTCATGGCAAAATGTCTATACCACATTAAGTAATTCAATACAGCCAGTTAATGGAAAGGCAGGGAGAGATATCATGTTTTGCATAAAACCTTTAAAGCCACTAGCTTCACAACGTGGTCTGCCTCTCATTTTGATCACATTGACATATTCACATCCGAGGTAATCCCCAATCTATTTTGGGGCTATGACTGAAGATGATCAGACTCTGTGAGAAGGCTAGTGCATGCTAATATACAAACCACTGTTACAATCATCACCATGTTTATAAAAATACCACTTTTGTTGGACTGGGGAGATCAACATAAAGAATGTAATAATTCATTGTTAAGAGCTATGTAAACTACATATTGTGTTTGATCTAAGTACTTTTGTTATTCAAGTACGCAATTTTATTTTTAATCATGCAATTGATTTAAATAAATGCAATCACAGTTTCACATATATACATTGCAGCATAGTATAGGTAGTCATGGGTTAAAGAAGAATGAAAATTTAATATCTTTAATATTCTTATATGTTTTGAAAAATGTGTCAGATAGTCATTTGCAGGCCCCTTGTGACCGCCTGAGGGACATTTAGAATACATGAAGACATCAGGAACCCTACTGATGCCTGCAGTAGTATCTTTATCTAGGAGCCATTTTTCCCCAAGTATGACTGACAAAAACAAAGAATCTATGGGCAGAGCGTCTTAAAAAGCATCTGACCTGCATCTGCATAGCAAACCCTGTCATGTCATAATGAAAGTTTTGACAATATTCAAAGAGGACATGATGGAAAGCAGTAAACCATGAATGCTGTTTGAAGATGCGTAATGCTCTCCTGGGAGAAGGCTGTCTTAGTGGCGGACCTTTCTTTGCTAACATCCTTCAGAAGGACTGAATGTTTTGGAATCATCAGCTTTTCAAATGTATGCATGTGTGGCGCATAATGAGCTCCAATTAAATAGTTCTTTCTTCACTTTAACATAGAAAGCTTAGTTTCTCTTGTTATGTCGTGGAAGGAAGAATTAAGCGTGAACATTGTTGAACACTTTTATATCATCAGAGTATATTTATAAATCTGTGCAAGTATTTATATGCTGACTATATAGAACGCAAAACAAGGAAGGTGTGTCTATATTTGCTGAATTTGGAAGTGATCATTCAACAAGACAATGGCATGTTTGATCAAGGCGTTGAACAAAACTTAAACAGAGAAGGCTGTGAGAACAACGGCTTGTTGACACCATTTGACTGTTGGCACATAAACCATCCATTGTCAAGGCCAACAGGCAACCATTGGCTGCATTGATCACCATGCGAAACAAGCTTAGAGCGAAGTTCCAGCCAAGCCTTCTCATCAATGGAACTCCTCCGGTCTCTGCAGGACTTGGGGGTTCAGGGGTCACAGCTATGGGCACCATTGTCCAAAGCTAAGGTCAGTAGGACTGACTCAGGTTTATACTCCAACAATAGGTTGGGGACGCAGAGAGTGAGCCTTGGGGGTCAGATGGATTACTAAAGAGAGCGCCGCCTGTTTGTTGTTTGTAGTCTAATCCTCTGGGAACAGAAAACGGTCAGTGTTGCCCCCTGTAGAGAAAAGAAAGAAGTAAGTATGCATTGCAACTGAGGTTGAAGTGATAATATGGGAATCAAACCTGTCAAACTGTCTGTAGGAGTGAAGATACTCAACGCAAGAGGCAGTTGATTTTAGCAACACTAGACAGACGTACTTGATCATTTTGGATCTTGACAACCAATTTCACCGTTGATGAAACGGAAATTTAAATTTAAAAGTAAGAAAATGCTCAGTCAAAATCGAGCAAAGTTTAAAGACACTGTAAACACACACAGCCAGGCTTCACAAGTTACTTGGTTAAATTAGATAGCCCAGTATGGATCTTACACATTTTTAATGCAGGGGCAGTTGGTCACATTAATGGCATTATCTATAAATGCATTGGGACACTATTGAAGTGGGACAATGCCGTGTTTGTGATTTTGTTCATGGCAAGCTGAAGGGTTGCAGTGAAGATGGCCTTGTAACCGAAAAGGAGCTGGTATTTCTTCAACTGTCTTGAAATTGTCTTTACTATCAGCAATGTCAGCCTCAGAAACTAGATTTGGAAAACACAAGCAGCTGTTTCTCTGTGGCAACTGTAGACTTAATGTAGTTACATTTTTAAGGCGGAATATGTTGCTTACGAAATTTCAACAGTTACGCGTTGAGGCTTACAAGGTAACCCCTTAGTGCACATATAGAAATTACTCGTGACAAGCTCTGATTATATATGCCGTGTTTCTGAAGGCAAAGGGAACATATGTTCACAGTGCAAAAGTACAACAATTTCCCATTTAAGCAACAGTACTATATGCTTACCCAAGAGCTTTTCGATTTTTGTAGCTAAAAGGTAAAGACCTCAATCTCCAATGGATGAGTAAGGACAGGGAAGGCCAAGAAGACAATGGATACAGGCCAGGGGACAGGGATCTCATATTTAGCTTGTGATTGCACTCAGGGTAGACAATAAGTAAGATTCATTAGGTCATTTTTTACTTGCGTCTGCCAAGATCTGGAATGAAATGTTAAATGTTTCATGGGCTAAGAAAAGGGCAGAATTTGTCTTTGTGTTTGCCATCAGGGAGCGAGAGAGGGAGAGAGGGAGAGGGAGAGAGAGGAGGAAAAGACAGAGAGAGAGAGGGAATATGATGGACAGAAAGATATAAAACAATGAAAATAGGGAACGATGGGATGAGACAGAATGTGAGGGGAATACTGTGAGAGCAAGAGGGAGTCTGGGAAGGAAGGGAATGGGCGGGAGGAAAAAGTGAGGAGGGAGAGTAGTGGGTAAGGGAGTCAGGGGGAGCAAGAAAGGGAGGGAGCATGGCTGGGTGTTTTGGGCTGTCTGATGGATGAGGGTGTAGTGGGGTTGGTGGGGGCGGTGTCTCCTGAATGATGATGGCCTAATATCATCATCCCCCTGTCAGGCCTAATAGGCTTTCCTTGGTAGAAATCACTCACACAGAGCCGCCATAATGCCCAGGCCCATGACAGCATCATCCATCCACTCAAGCCAAGCGAATGTCTCCAAACTAATAAGGAAATATATGGTTCAAGGAGATCTGAAAAATTAAACAGGTAGCTTATGAACAATTTGTTTCACAGGGATATTTATTATATTTATCGAATGTTTCAGCGGTTGCGGTGTCTCTCTCGCTTTGGTCTCATGTTTGAGACATTGGCTCGGAGCATGATATGCTGACAAGGCAGGTCTGTAAAGTGTGAAATAAATACCCTCTCCTACACCTCCTCTACCTTAGGGCTGGCCTTGTCCTCCCGTGTTCCTTGGCCCTACTTTTGTCATTCCTAAGCACGACAGAGAAGCTCCTTCATCTTCGTAAGGCTATATTTTCCACCGCTGTTGAATTAACAGTACGCGCAAGCAGGGGAGGGTCATTATCAGTTGGAATAAAAATACTTTTTTGAATCCTTAATCCCCTGATCTAACAGTCTATTGTTCACATCTTCTAAAATATTCTAATTTTAGCGGCAGTGCTTTGGAGGAGTCACCCATTCCTGTTTTCCTCGCAGCAAGCCAATCTGCAGTACACCTGTCATTGCTTTCCTTCATGCAATGGCTGATCACAGCACACTTTAAACATGGTTACTCTCCTCTTATCTTTTCCCATACCCTACCGATCCTGCTATCTCCAATCACTGCTTTAATCATGTGACACCTTCTCAGCATCCCCCTCTCCTTCTGCATCGACAAGAGAAAGCTGCTGCCATCAATAACGATGAGAACTTTTTCAAAGTCTGCTCTTAAAAGCCCCCGTCCCATCAGAATGGTCAGATTTCATTATCAATTGTGCGCTATGAAAAAGATACCCTCTCGCACATTAGGCAATCATTGTTTTGGCTTCACTTGGAGAAGCTATACATACATCCCTTACGTGGCGATAAGACATTTACATCAGAAGTCCTCCACTGTCTTTCTTATGCATATAAACTAATTACTTGAATACTCTTCACTCTTTCTGACAGTCAATATTTGAAGTTGGAAGAGGATGGAGTGGCCCTTCTACACATTCACAAACATACGCATATTCTTTGAGTTATACTTTGCATATAAGGATGCTCAGCAGTGGTGCCACTAACTCAAAGAGTAGGAATTCATCAGAAATCTTTGTGAACTTTTTGTCTGTTTGATACTCGTCATCTTTGTTTGGGACTCTGGTCCTGCGTGTTGTTTTTATAGTCAAATGTGGCAACTGATGCTCCTACAAAGATAAAGCTATAGATTTCATAATACAGATGCAGATCACTGCTTTTTTCTTAATGTCTTGTTTTAAATGAACCTCTGTGTATTCAGCTGCATCTCAATTGTGGTCAGCCTTAATGCTGACATACACTCACCTGCAGCCATGTTATCATTGTGCACGTGCCGTACAGTCCACCCTCCGAACGCCCCTCTCCAGTTTGTAGGTTGAACCTGCAGCACGAAGGGTGTGTGTTAATAAGAGAGGGCTTGGTGAGGTGCGTTGTGAGGCCATTGTGGTCTCCACGCTCGCTGGTTTTCTTTGTGCCATGAAAGCCTGGCGATACAGTAACAGCCAGAGGCAGAAAGGAGCTGTCTGTCGTCGAGACGGCTGGTAACACTTGTTTCACCCACCCTTCCAGGGGGCCGTGGAGAATAGAGGAGAGGCAGCTGGTAGGCTTAACAGGAAATGCAATGGTAACAGTGTCAACAGCTGCCCCCATGGCCACGCAAGCCAAACGGCCGGCAACAACAGGCCATATGAAAAGCTACGTGTTTGGATAGCTGGGGGGATTTGGTTCATACTGTATCTCTGTGTAATGCTGAGATGCCAAATGAGCGCCTTTGTGTGTTTTCTCATTAGAGCTTTATGCTCTGAGCTTAGTCATTTCACAGGTGATGACAACATGGACGCCAGTGAATGTTGAGTAAACAAGACAAAAACAACAGCTGAAGGGAAGCAGACCTCTGCCGAAGTGAGAGGGACCGCTGCTTTGTAACCTTTTGAGCACAAGATTATCAGTTTAGTCCATTGTTGACTCATGCTGTAAGCCTGAAACAATGCTCTATTTAAATTTATATATATATATAATAAATTTAAGATGATGGCACAAACTTAAAATGACATTGGTATGTTGGTATTTTGAAATATAGGTCATGTGGTGTATTTGCATAACACATTCTGCACAGTTTGTGTAAAGTGAAGATAAGGGCACAAAAATTCCCATTACCCGTGGCTGTTACAGTGACCTCAAACTCAGGTCAAGATGACCCCCCGAGGAGTCAATAAATCACGATGTCACCTCTGCTGCCCAATCCCCTCTTGCTATCACTAACTTTGAGTGTCCTTAGCATTCTTTCACTTCCCCTGCTCCTTGCTTGACCTCCCGTCCAAACAAACCGCCTGTCAGCACCGCAGCGACAGGTACGACAGCTCCAGCTCAACGTGAGGAGTGATCTTCCCCCCTAAAAGTAACACTCTCCCTGTCCTCGACTTTCTGTCTCCAGCGCTCTGTCTCTCTCCCCTCTGTCTCCTCTATCTCTCAGGAGCAACTCGAGACTCACTTTTGATGTCTTTCCCCTTTATCTAAACCATAACTGAGCTGTGAAAATATGTAATTATCACATGTACACTAAGCTATTGGAAAATGGAATTTGTTTTAAGTCTATATCCATATTCCATGTGAGAGTTTTCAAATATGGAACACGGGGGATAGCAGTATAAATTTCAGCCTACAATATCGAAATCTTTACTTAAGTCTTAGTTACATCCAATTTGCCAGAAGCTTTAATTCACCCTTACAGGATCATTGTTGGACATACATCTTTGAATCTTGTGGTATTATCTACCATTTGCTAACTTTAATACCTTGCTGGGATTGCTCTGCATTGGAGCTTATTCTATGTCTGACTCGAAGATTTGGAGCTCTTTTTATGTACAATTCATTACTTTTAATATGAAAGACTCATTGGGGTCATCTTGGAATGAATGCAGCCATCAGTTTACATTCTTAGTCGTCATTAGACGAATAAATATCAATGAGATTACCTCATAAGCCTTAGGAAGTTCCCCCCTTACGACCCCACCGCTACCAAGTCTTTTCAGACATGCAGGAAGTATTAAAGGGCTATTTCGGTTAGTGTGTAAAATCTTAGCTGTGAAATAGCTTCCATTTTTGAGCCTGGCTGAATTATCCAAGATCTTTTTCATGTTGCAAGGGAGACCAAGGCGCTTTCCCGTTTAAAGCGAAACATGGTTCTGATAATAGTAAAGAGGAAGGGTAACAGACAGTGGAATCTGCTTTCAATGACCTTAAATACCTTATCTGCACCTTTGAAGCCAGGGCGAGGTGATTGGCAGGTCAATTTGTGATAATATCGGTCGATGTACTTGGCGCTCTTAATGCTCTTTGCCACAGATAAGTCTGCTTAATATGAAAACTGTCATAATTCATCCGCCTTTTCAGCAATATACATTTTCTTGTGGAATCATCAATCCGGTCATCTGTCAGAGAAGACATGTCAGGATTCCCATTCCACCACCCGCCCTTGTGTGATTTCACTTTATGGAGCTTATCCCACACTATGAAGCAGTTAGGATTATTCCTTTGGTATGTTGAATCAAAGTTAGTTTTTCCCCTCCCTGAACACCGCGTGTAACAGAGATAGCGAGTGCGAGCGAGGCGCCCGGCCCATGCAGTGTGGATGTTTTCAGTGTGTCCGCTCTTTGTCCACTCTCCTGTCAAACTCATCACAGTCCCATCCCCTCTCAGTTGGTAGTTTCCTGTGTAAATTAACAGACTCAGTGGTGAAGTAGATTTCCAATTTGAGAAGCATAGTAGAGTGTGCAAATTAGCCATGTTTTTTAATTAAGCCCACTGCACAGTGCGAAGGCAGTAGGCCGATTGTTCTGGATGGACCAGGTGCAAATTTATTCTCTGGGGAAGCGCTGGGATGTCCGTCCTCCAGCCGAGACCCATCCTCATCCTAATCAGTCCCCAGCTTGAAAAATGTCCACGTTTTGGCACCCTCTTGCTGAGAGACTGCTGAGAGTGGTCAAAAATTATTCATTATTTGAGGGCCTCATTTGTAACATTTCCATTAAAAGTTGCCACCATGTGGACAGACTGGACATTTAATTTTTGATAATTATAGTTGCTGGGCGAATCATCATTCAGTCTATCCAAGTCAGTTGTCTTTCTGTGTGTTTCTCTGTGGAGACCCCTTTAGGTGTTTTTAGGAGTCCTCTGTTCTGACATTTTTCTGTCAGCTCCCCCAGGTATGCAGTCCTCGGATGCTGTCAGGGTCTCCCAGTGGAATGGTATGCTGTAATGTAAAGCACCTTGTCAGGTGTGGTATGAAGTTATGAACAACAGACAAAGGTCAAACGTCAATTGACAGAAAAGTAATTGCCATCTATTTTGTTAGTTAATTATTGTTATTTGTTAATTAGTTGTTAAAATGCCACATATTCTCTGTTTCCAACATCTCAAGGAGATGGTCATACATCATTGTAGAATAAATATCTTTAGGTTTCTGACTTTTGGTCAAACAAAACAGGACATTTGAAGAAATTGTCTTGGAACTCTGGAAAGTTCTAATAGCTATTTATTTGCTTTTTTGACATTTAATAGACGAAAGGATTTATCTGGAAAATAATCATCAGATTAATTGATGATGAAAATAAGAGTTAGATGGAGTCCTAATTAGTTGAAACATGTATTTGTTGTGGTCTGTGAATAATTAATTATTTAATTAATGATTTAAGTTAAGAAAATCTCATATATTAGCTAAAATGAACACTGCAATTCAACACCCAATTCTGGAGTAGGTGGCAACCGAAATCTGAAAAAAGCAGATCCTCTTTTGGGTGACAATTGCGTCTTCTCTTTGGGTTGCACACATTGCTCTGTGGGGGCTTGAATCAGACAGAGAATAGCCACAGATAATGAGCTGTCTTTAATCATGGGAGACAGTACTTTGAGATGCTTTGCATCACATTTGCAGCGAGGAGAAAAGGGGGGGTCTAATTACTGTACTGTAGAAAAATCACACAGCTTCCTGTCCTTCGGAACTAATGCTGTATCCTAACCAACCTTGACAGAAGGTGACAACAAAGACTGTCTCTGTTCTGAATGCCACAAAACAAAGAAAAGTAAAAGACAACAAAACTCAAGACATTTATGATTGGAGGATGTAGATTAATGAATCCTCTTCTGTTTGGAGGCATCGTTTGAGCTTTCCTTTGGAAATACAGATGCTGATGAGATACTATATACTGTTAACGGCGTATACCATGTACTTTATTGATGTTTTAAAAATGAAATTCTTGACAGATTTGCGTGGACATTTCCAATGCATATCAATGATACGCCCCTTCCTGCTGACAGAATAAAGATGAAACAGTGTACATCAAAATAGAAATGCATCAGAATGTGAAGCTGAAGTTGACTTTGACTCAAACCGGGCTCCGACTGAAACTGGCAGGAGAGGATTCTGTCAAAAATGCTCAAACACGGCAGAGAAGCAGTGAATACATTTCTGGATTGGTGACATAAAAACAAAGCACACGTCCTGTACTCGCTCAGTGTCTGAAACACTAATTGCAAATGACACCTTAAGATGTTTCAAAAAATGAAACATGACTCAGATCATTCCTGTGAGGTTTTAAAACTCGGTTAATAAAATCCAAATTTACATGAGACCACACTGATATACACATTCGTACAATAAAATAATCTTGATGGGGAAAATCCACCTTTTTCCTCAACCACCATGTGCATTCCATTAAACTAAAATAGCTGCCTAAGATAAGTCTTCCAATCCTTCCACTATTTCATCCTTGTCCGTATCCATAAGCGGCAAAAAAAAAAAAGATTTGTCCCATAACCCTGTGTGATCATTTGCATCTAAAACGATATTCGACATTTGTTATTCCATCAATCAATACCATCTCTTCCATTCTCTGTGCACATAATCTCAGAGCCTGCATGCAAAACGCTTAACAATAACATGTATGTTGTACAAGAAGCCATATATCATCCCTGGACGCATTTACATCCTGTTAACAATTTCTCAGGGCAGATTAGAGGGCGCTGAGACAGCAGCCCAGATCCCATGAGAGGTGGGCTTTGGGAGCTGATAAGGCCAGCCATAGGAAGGCAGGATTAATACATATGACCAGGACACATGGAGACCCTCTGATTATTCCAGTAGAAAAACGGCCCTATCCCATCGCCTCCCCCCCTCCTCCGTGATTAAATACAGCCCGTGTGCGGACAGGGAGGCAAAGGGATGGGGAGATAACCGATTTTATTTATGCAAGCCGGTTAGCCTGGCAGATCACGTCTGAGGATTGTTCACGCTACAGGGGTGAGGGATCGCACCAGGGGAGCTCACCCCTGATCACACACAGGGCTGCTTTAGCTGTCACTTTTCCACCTTGCCTTCTTCCCTCTGTAGAATATAGATCAAGCATTCCCAAAATATTTCATGGCAAAGGATGTCCAAATAGAAATGATTTAGATTTTTCTAGATAGTTTTTTGCTGCCCACGAGGCAAATTTGAGAGGATTTCTCCCCTTAAATCTTGTTTAGCTGGAGTATTAATTATTAGAATATCAGAGTCAAACTTAAATATTTTGTCATATTATTAATAAGAACCCTCTGAGGTTGTTTGGCCATACTTTGTTTTGGTTGTAACCTTTGTCAAACCTGAAGAAATCATAGAAATACAATACACATTCAGCTTTTGGACCAGCTGAACATAATTATAAAAACTCCTCTCTAAACATATTAAACATGCACATATTCTTCTCCCATATTAAGAACTACCAGGTTTCATCCATGAGAAGAACTTCAGCAAGTTTTAGCAGTAATTGTAGTTCACATTAGATTCTGTACACAAGACTTTGCCGGAGCGGGGATTACCTAATTAACTTCTTCAAAAACATGTACTCATTATAGATTGAATTCCTTTTGGTAGTTAGAGGGTGCTTAATTAATTAATTGTGTTAATGACCCATTAATGGTGGTGCACAAGAAATTCTAATGAGCCACCTTAATTAAATATTATCTCACTGTTTAATCAATGCGTTTAATTATTCACATGATATTTTCTGTGGAATCAATTTGGTCCCGGGTCGCAGGAACAAAATGCTGATTGTGTGCTCCCTCACTGATTCATCACAGAATTGGTCATTTAGTTCAAAATCCTCTTTTAATCACGGGGGATTGTAAGCCATTTGGCTCAGATCCATACATTTTTGTGTAAGCGAGTAATTCTGATCATTTTGATATCAGTTTTAATTGACCCTGGGTTACATTCTACATCTGTTTGAGCGACATGTTGTAATTAGAGATATGAGATGTTGCAATTACATTTCCATGGTCCCAGCACGTTGCTAGCCATTAGGGAAGATAAATGGTAGAATTCCATATATTTTCATATATTAATGGTCAATCTGCTTGTGATTTTCTCATTTTACGGGATTCAGTGTTATATTAATGACAGCTTAATATGAGTTGCTGTATTTGTCTCAGTCCAACACAGCGAGGCTCCATGATATGAAATCTTCATGCTCCTTCGCAGAGAAAAGTCGAGGACAAACTACATGTGGTCTCCCAGACACATCTGCATGCATGTTCAAAACAATGTGTCACTTTTCGGTGGAAACACATCTGCGAAGTAGAATACATGTTCTCTAAAATGGGATTCATTGCCATGTCATCACCAAGTTTCTCCCCATCTCGAGTCCGTGAACCTCTGCTCTTCCTCCCCCCCGCCTACCCCCCCGCCGCTTCTCCAGAGCAAACTGGAAGACCTCAGTCATCATCCTCGTTTTAGCTCAAATTTGGTGGGATCAAAGGTGGCCAGCTGGGCGTAGGCGGGGAGCAGATGGTTGCATGCTCAGAGGGACCAAGCAAAGGCCCTTCAGGTTTTAACACCTCCTCTCCCCTGGGTGCCCGGGTGGGGGGGATCCGGCTCGGGGAACCTACCTGAGCTCAGTGGCATGACCAGCAGGCTTCCACTGCACCACCCCCTGCTTCGCTCACATATGGCGCCAGCCATGGGGGCCTTGAGCTGGGGTTCTGACCTGAGGAAAATAAACTGGAAGGGTAGGGGAAGGTAAGCCTCACTCATTAGGATTAGTGCACGAGACTGAGTCCTTCCATTCATTAACAAACCAGGAGTGAACTTTGAGTTCAAGAAGTTGTAGACATGTAGTACCTAAAAATATAAAAGAATAAAAATGATGACAAATAGATATTGGAGGTCTAATTCGCATAAAACAGAAAATATAAAAAGGTGTTTTGAATGGGATGAGATGGCATTTTTCATAATGTATTCAGTAGTTTTTACCTCTTTACCTCTGGTAACCTGCTGTTGTGGTGTCTCTGTAGGCCAGCCCTGTAGGCTGGTTACAGAGACTGCAGGTGCTTGGGCAGATTAATCCCTTGCCAAATCAGCTCCGCTTCAGCAATCTCAAAGTTCCAGGAAAGGAGCCTGCTGGGAACGTGAAGTGGTACTTGTGGTCTGGGATTATGACTTTCAGACTTGTTGGCCTTGAGAACACAAATGTAGCCTCTTGAATTGAATTTGCAGAGGGAATAAGTTCGGTGGCGGGGAGGGCTTGGTGAGTGGGGCCGGTGGGATTGGATTCATCCACCGACCAATGTTTTTTTGGGGATAACTATTTTTTCCATAAATCCATCTTAAGTAGTCACATTCTCCCTGTGGCTAATAGGATCATGATGGGAATAATCTTTACAAATCTGACAGAAAAAAAGAATGTCCTGGCCTTCAACTTCTTCCTCTCGGTAAATGAACAATTTCAAGAGTCTTTCCTGTGGGACAGAGGGGAGTGGGGTGAGGGGGGGCTTACATTGGCAATGAGACAAAAAGTAAGAGAAAAACAAGATAATTTTCTCAGGAGAAGGTTTGGCTACTATTATTGAAACTACAACGGTAATGAAATCTTAAAAAAACAATACGTAAAAAGAAAAAAACCCTGTGAAAGTAAACTGCATGTGGAAACTGAATAATATAGATTCATAGAAATTGAATCATAAGAAAATATATATAGCTGTCCAGTGAAGATTCCCTTTTAAAATAGAACTGGCATCCTGTTCAGAGTGGATTGAAATTGAAATGGTGCCCCATTCAGACATTTGCTCCTCATTCTCACCTTGTCACTCACACCCAGTTCTACATAGCCCCACAATAGTGCTGGACGCACACAATATGACCAAGCAAACCTCTCATTGTCATATCAAACTATGACAGCGCTGGGATATGGTGCTGCTCTGTATTTACCCACCTGCTCCAACATAACACAAACGCATTCAGACTTCAGAATTTCAAACAACAAGGATGGTACAAGAGAGACGTCTAATATATTTTGATGATATTGTTTCACATGCATGTGTGGCATGCTTAAATTAAAGGCAGCGGTGCTATCACACTTCAGGGTACAATTCTGTTTTCTATAGAACTCAAACTACAAGTTAGTTAGCAATTAATCAATTAATCAATTAATAGATCTATCAAATATGTTTTAAGCAAAGTTGTCTGATTAAAGCTTCTTAAATGTGATGACTTGCTTCTTTTCCCTCCAACAACTATTTTTGTAATTGAATTATCTAATTTTTCCCCCTTCATTAACTGCTTAGTCTGTGAAATATAGAGAAAAAACCCTTCATTAACTGCTTAGTCTGTGAAATATAGAGAAAAAATTGTAAGAGAAATGCTCATCGCAGCTTCTCAGAACCCAAATGTGACATCTTCAGATGTCTTGTCCACTGACGGTTGAGAATATCCAATGATATTCAGTTTAGAAATAAATAAAATGGAGAAAAGCGGCAGATCCTCGCATTTGAGAGGCTAGAATCAGAGGATATGTGTTACTTTGGCTTGGAAAATGATTTAACAGATTATTAGATGATCAAAATAGTTGGTGATTGATCTTCTTTTGATCATCTGATAATTTAATTAAATAATTATTACAAGTTTTGGACCACTGGTTTAACAAAACAAGCAATTTGAACTCATTATTCTCAATAACAGATATTTTCTGTCACATTATAAATATCAGAGAGATTGGTAAAGGTAAAGGGTTCTCTCAACATTCATCTAGCTGGTCTCATGATATTTACAGTGAAGGTATTGGCTGTGTTGTAACTGAGGTCCACAACTCAGCAAAGAGTTTCATGCTGCTTGTCCTATTGCATTGTGGGACAAAGGTGCCATCCAGGGGACCCATCTATCTTACAGGATCTCAATGAAAGCTAGGAGTTGATTTAGGTGGCATGTGTGTGTTTTTTTTTCTTTGTGCCTTTTGTTTGTGTGCTTGTGTGTGTGTCTGTGCATGTGTATATCCATGAGTGACCCATTGTGGCCAGACACCTGCCCACAGGCTCCTTGTCTGACTGATGAATCAGTGTCTTCAAGGTGTCTTTGAAGAAGTCTATTGTATGCCTTTGTTCTACAGTCTTAAGCATCCTGTCCTGCGTCTCCTTCTGCACACTAAAGAGAAAATAAATCCACTGCTGACACTGCCACAATGAATGGCCTGGGCCACTGTCCCATCAGCCATCTCTTCCAGCTCCGAACAGAAGGAGAGAAGGATAATGGATGTTGGATAAGAGAAAAGAGAAATAAAAAAACAGGAGTGTGTACAGAATCTGACAATAGACCCTCATTCCTTTCCCATCTACCCATCATTTCTGTGGAAGAATAAGTAAAAAAAAAAAAAGTCCCCCCAAAACTTTTTCTCATTTTTATTCTGTTTTCTCTTTATTCACTTCATTTGATTTCTCTCTTATTTGTGATGTCACACCTGCTATCATTCATGTGCTGCATGGTCTGTCAGGGCAGATTAGAAGCAGAGGCTTGTGCCTCGACAGCCATCGTACAGTATCAATATTGTGACGGCTGAGGAGCCGCCGGTCCTCACATCTACTCGGAGTGCAAAGACAATTGAAAAGAGGAAGCGTCACAAACCTGACACCCGAGTCACTTCAAGGAATCCCTTTCAAGAAGGAATAAAACCTCACCTGACAAAGCAAAGCTAGCCCAGGACAAGAGTAAATAGCATCAAACAGCAAGGGTGTTTCCACTTTTAACAAAAGGAAATGCACCCGATAGAATCAATTAAGATTCAGGAAGTAAATTGATTATGTTCTCGAAGGTTTTGTTTTGCTGGAGGGAAGCTGCATTAGGTCTTTTTAAAAAATAAAAATAAAATAAAACTAGACAAAGGGAATTCTGCTTGGCTTCAAACACGTGCAGAAAGGAGGCGTACTCATTGAGAAGTTGAGGTGATTTCAAAGGCAGTCTCATTAGGAAAAAGCATTTTCTATAAAGGCTAATGCATGTTGGTACATTTTTCAAATCTTATATCATTAGGCGCAGTCGACTTGGATTTTTTTTTTTTTTTGGTGTGTAATGTCTACCACTGAAATCCTTCATAGTTTGACCAAATGTAATAATTTCCTCTAGTACAGTACCACTCATTAACCCCAATTACTCTTCCAGGAGGCTATCAAAATTACTCTTTTTTTTTTTTCCCGGTGTTCTTATAACTCCAGCTGCTCTCCTCATCAACCAGTTTAATTCAGGCAAGTTAGACTGGGATGTAAGCCAAATGAAAAAATGTAACATGAGGTTAATCACCCTGAATACATTCTCCAAGTAGTGTAATTTGTCAATTTTCGGCCTTTTCTCTTAGTTTGCGCACACTCCCGCCCTGCCAAATGTGTCATTAAAAGTTGGCCATTGCTTTCTTTGAAGCCGATTAGGAGATTTTGTGACCCAGTGACCTCCGGGAGTTTCATTACACAAGGCCTGTTACTGTTTTTTTTTTATGTTTTTTTTTTAGCTTGCTGCATGGGACCAGCCTGCTTTTAATTCCCTACTTTTCATCACAAGATGTTTAATTGACATTTACTTAAGACCCACTGTTTACCCCTGGTAGTCGTGGCCTACAAGTCTTCAGAGCCTGGTGAGGCATGCAAGCGATGGAGCACTGTTTGTGCAACACAGATCTCTGCAGAAAGCAATAAAGGTCCAGAAAAAATAAAAACAAGATGAAACAAATAGAGACAGAAGACGACAGAGGAATTAGAAAAAATACCAAGCAAAAAAAAAAAAAAAAAAATCCCAGGGTGATTACAAGATCAGCATGCCACAGTACAATTACCATCACTTTGAATTTGAAATGGCCATTTAAAGGGCAGTAGAGCATCCTGGAAAATTAAACTGGAGCCTAATTAGCACACTCCAACCTGACAACGGAGCAGCTTTCAGCCTGGCTGAGCAAAGCAGTCAAGCAAGAGGAAGTGACTGACTGAAGGACTGAAGGTCCAAGGAGGCCCTGCCGCTCCTGCTCTGAACCCATCACACACCCAACTGTGAGACACACTTATACGCTTATACACCCACTGAACCCGCATACAGTTCTGTCTTTTCCACACACCCATCTTCAGACATACAAAAACAATTTTACTCATCTACTCTATATCTTAATGTTTCCATCTGCGGTGGATTCAAGAGTTTTTTGGGGGGCGTTTGTGGATTTTATGAGAGGAAATTATTTCTTTAGTGTGCTTTATTTTTCTAACAGAACGGTGGCGCTCAAGCATGTCTTATATCTCTCAGCCTGCCAGCAGCGGCTGGGTCAGGCCCATGACCCCCTGACCCCTCACTGTTAAATTAACTCTGCCCCCAGTTGGGTGTTGTGCCAAATGTCAGGAGCGGCCGCTAATCCTGTCTTGCTGTCTTGTTGGCCACTCAGCACCAGACTAGCTTTCCTGTCCAGACCAATCTACCTGCATACCAAACTCAGCTGAAATCCGCTACAGGCTCTCCTGCACGTAGAGAAGACCACCTACTTATTCCACTACTTCCTCATCCGACTGTTTTTTTTTTTCTCTTCTTTTTTTTTTTTTTAATCGCAGCAACAAAATGATGCAGCAGAAGAGTTTTAGTTTTGAGCTTAAACTTTTCACCGCCAAAGTGGGTGAAAAGTGGAATTGCAAAATCCTGCCGGAGGGATGGAAAAGTGCTGAGGGGAGGTGAAACTAGACACTGTCAAGACAGCTCTGCGTGTGTGTGTGTGTGTGTGTGTGTGTATTTCGCCTCTTTCCTGAGCCCTGGGGTCTTTACTGAGGTCTGGTCAAAGAGAAGGAGAGCCCCATGGCTATATCTGTCACAGAGGACAACAGGTCGACTTTAACTCCCCCTGAAAACTTTGCACTGTGAATCTGAGTTTGATAGTTAGGTGTTAACCTAGATAAAGTTAGAAAACACACTGTGGAATAATTTAGAGTTACAAAGAATATGATTCACCAGGAATACCGCTGGTAGAATGTCATGTATGTGCCTGTTGTAATTTACCTTTTGCCATATTGATTGTGGCTTGAGCAGGAGATAATTTCTTCTGGACAGATCAATCCAAACCTGTTCTGGAGACCTATGCGACCTCTCCATACCACAGCAACGGAGCAGCGACATTGTCTGAAGGCACAGCTAATTTGATTTGAGTCAAATGTGGGGCTCAATCACTGCCTATTAGCTTAGATTTAATTAACCCAAATCGTGTTATTGTGTTTGATGACAAAGAGGTTTCTATGCGGGAACCTCATTGTCAGATCATTGTTCTGTTGCCTCATTCAGCTCAGTCAAAGGTTGACAAAGGAAGACCAGCTGCCAATATGGACTATTGAGTGAAACAAAGGTCTTACATTATTGTTAATGGAGGGCGGGTACTGGATACCTGCACAGAGAAACTAAGCATTAACAATAGGCACCAAATGAGGACTCTGAGTTATAATTCAATCAAAATGATAAATAAGGCATGGGATCTTGAATTTAAGGTAAATGGAAATTGGTGTTGAAACATAAAATAAGAAAAGACTGAATTGCCTCATATCGTTTTACTTGACTTCACTCACACTAATGATGCTGTACTAAGGAGTAGGACAATACATATAGCATTTAGGCAGTTTTAACTGGTCTTGCTGGCTTGTATTTGAAATAAAGCTCCTGTCAAAGTCAAATTAATAGGAAAGAAATCCTGACACGCAAAGAATGAAAAGTGCAAATCAATCACCTTCAAACAAAATGACATAAATACCATTAAATTCCATAAGATCTTATTTTACCTCACTCTCGCTCTTAATGCCTTTCTCTCATCTGGAGTGACATGATATTTTTTCCTTGTGACACGCGATGTAATTGACAAAGCCTGGCTGCACTTTGCCAAAGCGTATTGAGCTGCTATCTGGTTGAAGAATACAAATTCATCCCGAATCGGAGGTGCTCAACAAAACTGCTGCCAATTATCTGAAGCCCTGTAAATGATAACTCTGTGGCCACTCAAGCATAAAACAAGGAGATGAAGATGAATCCTACTCTTCCCCATCATTTCATCCCATTTAATTGACAAGCTCTCACTCGCTGTTAAATTTAGAAGATTACAAATATGAGCTGAATCTCGAGCACCCAATCCACCCGCTCTAATCACATGCAGAAACCAGTCGCAAATTAATCTACATATTTTAATAAGGTGCCGGTAGCAGGGAAGGTGTGTGCAGACATTTAACGGATTATCATCCGCCGTCCCCGGAGTTCAGAAATTGAATAAATATCTTTCATATAAATACATGGGAACCTCGGCTGATGGTGAGGAGCTTTTCTCTTTCCAACTTGCTCATATCCTAGTCCCTCTTCCTTCTCTTCTTTTTCTCTCTTACAGATGAACATATGGACTAGGCTTTTCGGAGGCTTTCACTTCACTTGTGGTCCATAGTCTTATACTCGGGCCGATTAACAGTCCAAGCACTTATTGAACAAAGACGATGTAATTTCCCAGCTCTGCTAATACCCACAGCTCCTGGGGTTTCTTACTATCAGTGTAATCTTTATGAGCACAGGAGTGAAATATGCTTTTTCCAAGAATTAAAGAACCTGCTTTGCAGATGAAGGACTATAAAAAAAGGGCCATGTGTATAACACTCCCATAACTTGCATTTTTAAAAGTTAATAGGCAAACTACAAGCTTACTGGTGTTGAGTCACGCCGGAGTCAGCCAACAGTCTGAATAAGCTGAATCCAGTGATCTCTTTCCATTTTCTTTCAACCAGACTTCTTATTTTGGTCAAGATGGGACTGTTTTGAAATTTTCCACAGATTAGCTGCAGATTTATTTTGCCATTCCTCAGTGAAGTGCGTGTTCACAAAAGCAGTTTCTTAAAGGGTAAGGCTAGTAATATTCTAAACAAGTTATTGTCAACAAATCCAAAACCAACTGTCTCTGAACACTTTCCAGCTTTCTTACCGTGTAGCTCACAACCTCAAGTCCTTTAGTCCCTACTAAACATATAAATCTCTAAAAATGGATCTCAAATATATACCTTTTTAGATTTTTATGGCCTAATAATCTCCCAAAACAGTTGAGCACTGTAGTTTTGAGCAAATGTTGCTCAAACAGAAGTGAATAGTGCATTTGTTGGGACTATTTTCACTTGATAATCCCCATTTAGTACCCTTGAGGGTATTTGTCCATGTTCATGGTCATGAAGGATCATGTGATGGGTTTTTAATTTTTATTTTACATCAATAAAAGTCTGTAAACTGGAGGAATAAGCTGTTTGTTTTTAGTATTTTCATTGGACCTGTTCACAATAAATTAGATGTAAAATATCACCAGCCACGGCCCTTAACATTTGGAGTTGACAATACAGATATGTTGACCTTTGTAGGTCACATGTATCCATATTGTCATGTTTTCATTGTGTTCGGCTTCAATCACCAGCTCTAAACAAACACGAAAACATACTCAAACGCAGTACAAACACCAGCCCTGAACCTGCTGCTTAACCTGCTACTCACCCTCTTAAACATACCTATTTTCCTGGAGAAACACTGAAAATTACAAGCTTCCTCATTCACCGCAAATAAACTGGTGATGGGAGTCCTTAAGTGGCAGTACAAAGAGTTATAAATTGTTTTTTTTTTTCACCTTTTCACAATGCCAGGAGGAATATAGCCCCATTACACTCTTGAGGGTCACTTTTAGTGTCTGAAGGTAGTGCTTACACAGACTTTACAACGTGTATCATTATAGCTCGCCATATAAGGAAGCAGCTGGGATGTGAGAGGGAAAGAAAGAGGAGGTCACCGACGCTGTCAGTTTCAGAGGGAAAGGAGGACCAAAGATCAGCACTCAATTATCACCACTTAACTGGAGTGAGTCTTCCTACTTATTCATGACACCTGTTTGTGAAATCAGCTTTTTGAACCATCATACAAGAGCGAAATACGGTTTCTGTGCCAACTCTTGCTTTGAAAGTTCCCATTTGTGGGGTCGATTTAAATCCAACTACCACACAAAAACCACCAAACACATATTTTTCCTCAATCAGTGATAGACGTATCTCAGTACCAAGACAAAACGGTGATAAACCACCACCACGACAGTGATTTGTCATTTAGAAGTGATTCGTCTGGTGCTGTCCCATCTCCTGGCTGAGTAAGACATCACATGTCAGTGGTGATTGACAGTTCCCAGTTCTGTCAGTTAGCTGCGGGGGAGCTGCAGGGAAAGATAAGGACATCTATCTGTGTAGTCCCTAATGGCAGGCTGGGGTCACGTGAAGGTCCCCTCCAACCATGATGATATCTGTATCTAGTAGGCCTGGGTTTACTCCTTTTGTAACACCTGTACTCGGCTGACCTTTCAACCCTACCTGACCCCTACCACTTATCTGGATCAATCTGTATGATCGGTTATAGTTAAATACATCTAGGTATGTGGATAGAGGAAACATCACCCAAGTAAAGCAGAAGTGAAACTGCAGAATATGAGCGTTTAATTTAAAATAAGCAGTTGCCTATATAGCTAAATATTAATCTATGATTATGTTGAGCAAAAACTCAGCGTACTATTACACAACTAATACTGTACACCACTGGTTCTCAAACTGTGGTACGAGTACCACTGATGGTACTTAACTTTCTTGAAGTGGTACTTGGAGTAATCTCTGAAATTATTATTATTTCTTTTAAAATGAAATAAAATAATATCAAACATAGCAAATGATCTACAACATTTTGAAAATAAACTAGAGGGACCGCTCAAATGCAATTTAAAATAAGTTTTTCATTTCTTGGAATATCTTGTTTCAATATCAGCCTGATACGTTGACACGTTTATTCACGTAGTGCGCGCATACATCTATGATTAGTTAAAATGTGACGTGAGAGGGTAAAACACTGCAACTGTGGCTCCAAACAGGAAATATCAGGAGAACCCCTTCGACACCAAATGACTCTGGTTCTTGAACTGCTTCTTTTTAGGAATAAATCTCCCTGTTGCATAAACTGCCTGTAGCTGAACGGGGTCAGCCTATGCTGCTGGATTTTAATGTCCATCATGATGGTGGTACTTGGAGAGACAAATATTTTCTGAGGTGGTACGTAGTATAAAAAGTTTGAGAAACGCTGCTGTACACGACATTAAAACTGTAACTCATAGGGAAATTTGTAATTTTGTTTAGCCACATTTGTGTGTAAGCAATGTAAAATGTAACTTTTCCTTATTATTCTGTTCATGCACAACATGTGGGGGTTACTCCCTTCCGACAAAACATTGCTTTCACTTCTGCCTTCCTCCGCCATGATAAATGTGGTTACCTGCATCTTTTTGTGTGCATCCCTTTGCATTCACTCGCTTATTGTCATAGGAAAGGTAATATACACTTTAAATGTGTGCAGATATTTTTAGTACTTTGAGTATAGTTGCCTTTAATTGTATTATTCCTATCTTTGAACGTTTTGAAGACATTAAAGAAGCAACTCCACTGACTGTACACATGAAGTTCAGTTTACTTGCCATATGGAGTACTACACACAGCACACACCTGTCTTCTTTGGCTCTGGAGGAAGCTTCTCAAAACTTGAAAAAAATAATCCTTATGATATCATCAGGGTTATTTTACAATATCATACTAGTACATATTTAATATATGCACCATAAAAACGTATTTAATTGCTGGAGTGCCCCTTCTAAAGGGTGAAATTTTAGTTTAGACTTGGAGATGTCTCTGGCACCAAGCAGCAGCTTCTCTAAAAAGAAAGGTCATACACTATCAGAACTACATATTGTAATCATTTCACAGCTGAAGAAAATAACTCACATCTATATTCGCTCTCATCTATTTCTTCTTTTTTTATATATAAGGAAATACATTTCAATTGTAAATGTATGTCACTATTTTGTAAGCACTAAGCTCATAAGTACAAAGCATTTAACCTTTGCACTTATAAGCATCCATGAGCACAGATTGCCTTTGTTGAGTGTATATGTTAAATTTTACACTTAAAAAAAGCCACGTGTGAGTTTTTCTGACCCTCTAACTGGGAAATTTAGTCAAATTCACCTTTTTAATCTTTAAGATAGCAACATGCAACTGAGTGAGATGAAGCCTTTGACACACACACATGCACACACACTGGACTGTACCAGACTGTGCCATAAGTGTGTTAGCAGACTGAAGTGTCCTTTACTTTTATCTCTTTAAATCTCCTTATTTGGGTTTATACAAAAGCAAATGGAGAATCAGGCATTGCAGGGGGTCTCTGTGGGGAGGGGCAAACCCTGCACCACTTAACCTTAAAGTACCTCGTGTTTAAATCCCTCAACATATGTAGTCTGGACCTAAGAGCTGTGTCAGAGTTTGTTTAAATGTATTTAACTGGATAGCTCTTTTGTAGTGTGACTGGCTCAGCATTGCAATGTTGTCTGTTACAGTAAAGAGGCTTGGGTTGTCCTAGAGTGCCTTGGTGCTACAGTATTTGCTCTGCAGATCCATGTGGAGCCATCTGAGGTCAAATGAGTTTGCCAAAGTGTTAGAAGACGGATGGGCTTAGAGAAAAAACGGAACACATTTTAATTACAGTATAGATTTCACTGTGCATCTGTCACAACAATATCAAGAAAACCCTCTCTGATGAGCTAATGGAGGCAGTGTGTGCCCGTGTGTGTATGTGGACCTGTGTTGGCGTGTTTGAGTGTTTCTTTCTTAATAGTGAAGCCCTCTGAGGTCAACCAGTGACTTGCGTATCACAAGTAAGAGTAGTCACTAGGCTACAACCTCACGATGGGGTTCTAGGATATTACGTAATTTAAAGATGACGAATCTTCAAAATAGAAATTAAGATTAAAATTTATAGACGTGATCTTGATTCATAGTAAAAAGTCTAAAAACGGACTGATGAGGATTGATGCAGAAAGCTAAAAGCAGCAGCAGCAGCTCCAAACCCATAAATGACCTTGTCTGTGAAAGAAGAGAAGGAAAAATGCAAATAGCAACGGGAAATGACAGAGTGGAACAACAGGACATTTAAAGGAGAAACGAGACAGAAAGAGTCGGGGGGTGGGTATAAAGGGTAAGAGAGAAAGCCTTGCTTATTATCTTAATCATCGAGCGGAATAATGGGACAACAAAAAGCCTGAGTGTGCCCGAACCTACCAGCTTGCCTGCCTGCCAGTCGGGCCTGATGTGGTTAAAAAGATTTTGGCTAATCGACTAAGCTCTCGCCGTCCCTACCCCAGTGACCCAGAACAGCCATCTTCCTCTCCCCCGTGAGACCCCTACAGAGCAAACACTGCAGGGACATTAAACACTCATACACATTTTTAACCATTAACCTAAATGGCAAGGACTGTTCTTTTCTCCTTCCATAAGGTTTGAGCCATTGAATAAACTCAAATGATAATCCATCAATTTATTTCTACTTAGGTTGGTGAATAATGGTGCAATATCAGTCCTGGAAGGAGCATTGGGGAGTACAGATAAGTTCATGAAAAATTGACATCATTTGTTTCAGTAGGGATCTGGATTTTTTTTTTTTTTAATCTTTGCAAAAAGCTAAATATGGTCTGCCAGCTACTTCTGCACCCTGCTTGTCCATTATTTCCTTGCTGCCCCATTTCACTAAACACTTGCACATGGCCATGTGGCAGTAACATGGGCAGTATGCCAGACCCATTGTTACTGTAAATACTCCAGGGCTAGTGTTTCCCCAGAGGAATATCGTTTGAATTGTAGCTATATCTTAACCACCTGTAACATGTGAACTAAGTTTGATCCCTCGAACATTTCCTGTCCCAGAAGAGAACATAAGGCTCTGTGGTGAAAGGAGGGTAAAATCCCTGTGTGTGGATTTCCTTTAATTACAATAACATTTGCAGTTAATTATGTACAAAGTATTTTAACAGCACAGGTTGCCTGACCTTCGGTGTCACAAACTATTTAAAGAAAAGCAACGAGAAAGAAAACTGAATGAGGACAAAAAACTGAAACAATTGCAAATTACGAAAAATATCAAAATAAACTATCTAAATATACCATCCAATAAAATATACAGTAGTTAAAATCACTTCCACCAGCTACACCATTAAAATACTGTTCAGATATTAAAGTGACAGTAATACAAAATACATATTACATATATGATAACAAAACCCAAGTATCAAATACTTTTACATTGTGGTATTGCTACTTCTATTTAAAGGTACCCTGTTGAGTTTTGACCACTAGTAGTGCCGTGGAGCAAAGTGTTTATCTGTTTTGTTTGTATGATGCACGTGCATGGGCGACATAAAGCACATTCCTATGTTGGTTTCACAATATTCCACTCAAGCTTTCCAGTCCACCTTTGAATCGTCCAAAGATCCAACTCATTCTGCCATAACAAAAAAAGATTGACCCATTTAATCGGATGAATCAAAATCAAATCGAGGTTTTGTTTCATAGTTATATACGTTTTTTTTTTAGGATGATCACAGACATAGGAAGCTTCATTTAAATTCCTCAATATCAGCTTTAAATGTAACAAAAAGAGATATTTGTTAATATTCTGTAAGGATCTGGGAGCACTGTACACTTTTGATTAAGTTATTTGAGCTGATTTTTTTTTAAGCACATGAGCACTTTTAAAATATATTAAAATTTATAGTGATTTCCTGTTCAGTGCTCTGTGATTTAAATTAAGAAAAACATTGGATTGGATTAATTGGGTACACCTAACTTATGTGCTAATGCACCTAAATGAAAAAGTTAGGTGCATCTGTGCCACCAGTGTAAAATGTTAGTCTGGAGCTCCGAGCATTGCGATGTGCCAACAAATCCAAGGAAGCACAAACATGAGTAAAAGATGTGAATAGTTCTTCGGAATAATCCCCATTTAGTACCCTTGAGGTATTGTCCATGTTCATGGTCATGAAGGATCATGTCAGGTGTGCTCAATGATGGTTTTTTAATTTTTATTTTACACAATAAAAAGTCTGTAACTGGAGAAAAGCTGTTTGTTTTTAGTATTTTCATTGGACCTGTTCACAATAAAGAGATGTAAAACACCAGCCACGGCCCTTAACATTTGGAGTTGACAATACAGATAGTTTGACCTTTGTAGGACATGTATCCATATTGTCATGTTTTCATTGTGTTCGGCTTCACACCAGCTCTAAACAAACACGAAACTAATCACAACGCAGTACAAACACCAACCCGAACCCTGCTTAACCACCTGCTACTCACCCCTCTAACATACCTATTTTCCTGGAAAAACACTGAAAATTACAAGCTTCCTCATTCACGCAAATAAACTGGTGATGGGAGTCCTTAAGTGGCAGACAAAGAGTTAAAATTGTTTTTTTTTTCACCTTTTCACAAAGGCCAGAGGAATATAGCCCCATTACACTCTTGAGGGTCACTTTTATGTCTGAAGGTAGTGCTTACACAGACTTTACAACGTGTATCATATAGCTCGCCATATAAGGAAGCAGCTGGATGGTGAGAGGGAAAGAAAGAGGAGGTCACGACGCTGTCAGTTTCAGAGGAAAGGAGGACCAAGATCAGCACTCAATTACACCACATTAACTGGAGTGAGTCTCCTACATTCATGACACCTGTTTGTGAAATCAGCTTTTTGAACCTCATACAAGAGCGAAATACGGTTTCTTGTGCCAACTCTGCTTTGAAAGTTCCCATTTGTGGGTCGATTTAAATCCACTACCACACAAAAACCACCAAACACATATTTTTCTCAACAGTGATAGAGCGTATCTCAGTACCAAGACAAAACGGTATAAACCACACCACGACAGTGATTTGCATTAGTAGAAGTGATTCGTCTGGTGCGGTCCCATCTCCTGGCTGAGTAAGACATCACATGTCAGTGGTGATGTGGACAGTTCCCAGTTCTGTCAGTTAGCTGCGGGGGGAGCTGAGGGAAAGATAAGGACATCTATCTGTGTAGTCCCTAATGGCAGGCTGGGGTCACGTGAAGGTCCCCTCCAACCAGATGATATCTGTATCTAGTAGGCCTGTTTTACTCCTTTTGTAACACCTGTACTCGGCTGACCTTTCAACCCTACCTGACCCCTACCACTTATCTGGATAAATCTGTATATGATCGGTTATCGTTAAATACATCTAGTATGTGGATGGAGGAAACATCACCCAAGTGAAGCAGAAGTGAAACTCAGAATATGAGCGTTTAATTTAAATAAGCAGTTCCTATAAAGCAAAAATAATCTATGATTATGTGAGCAAAAACTCAATGTACTATTACTCAAACTAATACTGTACACCACTGGTTCTCAAACTGTGGATAGTACCACTGATGGTACTTAACTTTCTTGTAGTGGTACTTGGAGTAACTCTGAAATTATTATTATTTCTTTTAAAATGAAATAAAATAATATCAAACATAGCAAATGATCTACAACATTTTGAAAAACTAGAGGATCGCAACATGCAATTTAAAATAAGTTTTTTATTCTTGAAATATCTTGTTTCAAATCAGCCTTATACGTTGACACATTTATCACGTAGTGCGCGCATACATCCATGATTAGTTAAAATGTGACGTGAAGGGGTAAAACACTGCAACTGTGGCTCCAAACAGGGAATAACGTCTTGTCTTGAACCGTTTCTTTTTAGGAAAAATTCCCTGTTGCATAAACTGCCAGTACTCAATAGGAAATTTGTAATTTTTTAGCCACATTTTGTGTTAATGTTAAGCAATGTAAAATGTAACTTTTCCTTATATCTGTTCATGCACAACATGTGGGGGTTACTCCCCTCTGACAAAACATTGCTTTCACTTCTGTCTGCCTTCCTCCGCCATGATAAATGGTTACCTGCATCTTTTGTGTGCATCCCTTTGCATTCACTCGCTATTTATCATAGGAAAGGTAATAACACTTTAAAGTGTGCAGATATTTTAGTACTTTGAGTATAGTTGCCTTTAATTGTATTATTCCATCCTTGAACGTTTGAAGATATTAAAGAAGCAACTCCCGACTGTACACATGAAGTTCAGTTTACTTGCCAATGGAGTACTGCACACACAGCACACACCTTGTCTTCTTTGCTGCTGGAGGAAGCTTCCAAAACTTGAAAAAATAATCCTTATGATATCATCAGGGTTATTTTACAAATATCATACTAGTACAATTAATAATGCACCAAAAAACGTATTAATTGCTGAAGTGCCCCTCTAAAGGGTGAAATTTAGTTTAGACTTGGAGATGTCTGGAACCAAGCAGCACTTCTCTAAAAGAAAGGTCATACACTATCAGAACTACATATTGTAATCATTTCACAGCGAAGAAAATAAATCACATCTATTCGCTCCATCTATTCTTCTTTTTTTTTTTATATAAGGAAATACTTTCAATTGTAAATGTATGTCACTGTTTGTAAGCACTAAGCTCAAAGTACAAAGCATTTAACCTTTGCACTTATAAGCACCATAGCACAGATTGCCTTTGTTGAGTGTATATTGTTAAACTTTACACAAAAAAAGCCACGTGTGAGTTTTTTCTGACCCTCTAACTGGGAAATTTAGTCAAATTCACCTTTTTAATCTTAAGATAGCAACATGCAACTGAGGGAGATGAGATTTGACACACACACACACACACAACACACACACACTGGACTGTACAGACTGTCCATAAGTGTGTTAGCAGACTGAAGTGTCCTTTACTTTTATCTCTTTAAACTCCTTATTTGGGTTTATACAAAAGCAAATGGAGAATCAGGCATTGCAGGGGGTCTCTGTGGGGAGGGCAAACCCGGACCACTTAACCTTAAAGTACCCTCGTGTTTAAATCCCCAACATAGGTAGTCTGGACCTAAGAGCTGTGTCAGAGTTGTTTAAATGTATTTAACTGGATAGCTCTTTTGTGAGTGTGACTGGCTCAGCATGCAATGTTGTCTGTTACAGTAAAGAGGCTTGGGTTGTCCTAGTGTGCCTTGGTGCTACAGTATTTGCTCTGCAGATCCATGTGGAGCCATCTGAGGTCAAATGAGTTTGCCAAAGTGTTAGAAGACGGATGGGCTTAGAGAAAAAACGAACACACATTTTAATTACAGTATAGATTTCACTGTGCATCTGTCACACAATATCAAGAAAACCCTCTTTGATGAGCTATGGAGGCAGTGTGTGCCCGGTGTGTAGGTGGACCTGTGTTGGCGGTGTTTGAGTGTTTCTTTCTTAATAGTGAAGCCCTCTGAGGTCAACCAGTGACTTGCGTATCACAAGTAGAATAGTATCACTAGGCTACAACCCACGTTGGGGTTCTAGGATATTAGTAATTTAAAGATGACGAATCTCAAAATAGAAAAAAGATTAAATTTTATAGACGTGATCTTGATTCATAGTAAAAAGTCTAAAAACGGACTGATGAGGATTGATGCAGAAAGCTAAAAGCGCAGCAGCAGCTCAAACCCATAAATGACCTTGTCTGTGAAAGAAGAGAAGGAAAAATGCAAATAGCAACGGGAAATGACAGAGTGGAACAACAGGACATTTAAGGGAAAACGAGACAGAAGAGTGGGGGTGGGTATAAAGGGTAGAGAGAGAAAGCCTTGCTTATTATCTTAATCATCGAGCGGAATAATGGGACAACAAAAGCTAGTGTGCCCGAACCTACCAGCTTGCCTGCTGCCAGTCGGGCCTGATGTGGTTAAAAAGATTTTGGCTAATCGACTAAGCCTCGCCGTCCCTACCCCAGTGACCCGAACAGCCATCTTCCTCTCCCCCGTGAGACCCCTACAGAGCAAACACTGCAGGGACATTAAACACTCATACACATTTTTAACCATTAACCTAAATGGCAAGGACTGTTCTTTCTCCTTCCATAAGGTTTGAGCCATTGAATAAACTCAAATGATAATCCATCAATTTATTTCTACTTAGGTTGGTGAATAATGGTGCAATATCAGTCCTGGAAGGAGCATTGGGGAGTACAGATAAGTTCATGAAAATTTGACATAATTTGTTTCAGTAGGGATTGGATTTTTTTTTTTTTTTTAACTTTGCAAAAAGCTAAATATGGTCTGCCAGCTACTCTGCACCCTGCTTGTCCATTATTTCCTTGCTGCCCCATTTCACTAAACACTTGCACATGGCCATGTGGCAGTAACATGGGCAGTATGCCAGACCCATTGTTACTGTAAATACTCCAGGGCTAGTGTTTCCCAGAGGAATACGTTTGAATTGTAGCTATTTAACCACCTGTAACATGTG
Organism: Larimichthys crocea; assembly: GCF_000972845.2. NCBI lineage: Eukaryota > Metazoa > Chordata > Actinopteri > Sciaenidae > Larimichthys > Larimichthys crocea. The sequence continues at coordinate 7,718,142 of NC_040034.1, read as the reverse complement.
AACTAAGTTTGATCCCTCGAACATTTCCTGTCCCAGAAGAGAACATAAGGCTCTGGTGAAAGGAGGGTAAAATCCCCGTGTGGTGGATTTCCTTTAATTACAATAACATTTGCAGTTAATTATGTACAAAGTATTTTAACAGCACAGTTTGCCTGACCTTCGGTGTCACAAACTATTTAAAGAAAAGCAACGAGAAAGAAAACTGAATGAGGACAAAAAACTGAAACAATGCAAATTACGAAAAATATCAATAAACTATCTAAATATACCATCCAATAAAATATACAATAGTTAAAATCACTTCCACCAGCTACACCATTAAAATACTGTTCAGAATTAAGTGACAGTATAACAAAATACATATTACATAGATGATAACAAAACCCAAGTATCAAATACTTTTACATTGTGGTATTGCTACTTCTATTTAAAGGTACCCTGTTGAGTTTTGACCACGTATGGTGTGGAGCAAAGTGTTTACTCTGTTTTGTTTGTATCATGCAGTGCATGGGCGACATAAAGCACATTCCTATGTTGTTTCACAATATCCACTCAAACTTTCCAGTCCAACTTTGAATGTGTCCAAAGATCCAACTATCTGCCATAACAAAAAAAGATTAACCCATTTAATCAGATGATCAAAATCAAATCGAGGTTTGTTTCATAGTTATATAAGGTTTTTTTTAGGATGATGACAGACATGAAGCTTCATTTAAATTCCTCAATACCAGCTTTAAATGTAACAACAAAAAGATATTGTTAATATTCCTTA